>NW_026864768.1:0-202178 GCF_026571515.1 Ruditapes philippinarum | reverse complement strand
GAACATTTTTTTGAACAATGATCTAAACAAAAGTACAATAATTATGCAGAGGAAGTTTCCTTTGGGAATGCCTACCAAATAAAAAAAATTTGGTCTGTTTGGGGATAAATACATGAGTACTTAAATTTAGTTAATTTAAAATACCGGGATAAATTTGACAAAGTAAAGTACATTCAAAAATTATTTTTTAAAAAGATAAAATTTATGTCATTTACACTTGTAAGTAAAATGTTGAAGTGTTAATTTATAAAACCTGGAAACTTATCCATAAACATGTATTGTTATTTCGCCCTAAAACATAACATCTAAATTTTACTAATTACATTGATTTTGTATTAAGTAAAAAATATCTTTGACATTTTTTATTAATGCTTCATAGAAAACAATTCACAAATCTAAGTTTTTTAAAAATAAAACACTTTGTCACCTTAGTACAGTAACAGGTTATCTCCTATTAAATTTTAATAGGAGTTAACCTGTTACTGCAATAAGGTGATGACTTGTGTAAATAGCACTTTTAATAACTTGTTGTTATTACTTTGGTGAGAAAACTGGATTTACGAACAGAAATTCAAAATATGTAAAGAAACATTTTTCTATTTTTTATCCAATTTAAACCCATCAACATGTGCATTTTATACATACCTTTGCATGAATTAATGATTCATCTACAAACACCTGGAGTTTTCTCTCTATCTTCATTCTTTCAACTTGCAAGGTTCAACTCTGAAAGCACCACAAATCATAGTTAAACCAATAACTGAATGTGAATACAAATGTGTTTGGGAGGGTATTTTTTTTACAGAATTTTCGGCATCTGACAAATAGCATTAAGGATTGAGGATTTTTGCTCAAAATTCAGAAATTAAGGTTGGACTGGTCTCTTTGTTTACTTCTAAGTTAATCATTCCCTTTATTCATAAACATTAAATAACCTATATAAATTATAAGAATCAACACCTTTTTTTGGAACAGCCATTTAACATATATAGTTAACCGACATTTTCCTGTTGAAATCACAAATAAACATGTATTAGCATAAAAATTTACAAAATTCTGGATACCCTAGTAATTAAGTACTTAACTCTCAAAAGTGCTAACAGCAGAGGTGACCTGCCAGTATAGTTATGAGGCCAACCTGCACATCAGTGCACATCTGACAAAGATCTTGTTTGTTATTCATAGAATTTTGAAATAGGAATCCCATATTAAGCAATGGATCATCCCCAACTAAAGCAGACTTAAAAAAAAATTCAGCACAGCTTTTACCTTTCAGTGAACAGTCCAATTACATCCAGAACAAACTTAAGAATATTGTCTTTTATTTGAAATTTTTCCCTCTTTTCACGTCTGATTCTTTCATCTCATTCTATAAATAAATGGTAATGAATATTATTTTTTCACCTGGTTACAATTATAACAATGTTAATCTTTTTTGTGTTGATTATCTGAATGATGTTACTATATGCAGGGAAAAATCAAGTGCTGAATTACATCTATGTTTACTGAAAACATTGTAAATTGTAACAACACCCAGTTTATTAAATTATGTGTGGTTTCTAAATTCAAATGTAATTATTATACAAGAGGGCCATGATGGCCCTGAGGTCGCTCACCTGTATATAAGGCCGCCCCAACCCCCCCCCCCCCCCCCAACATTGCAGGGCCAATTTAACCAAAGGGCTTTTATTTGCACAAACTTGGTAGACACCCATAAGAAAATGTTTCATGCTAAACATCTAAGCTCTAGCTCATTGGGCTATTTAAAAGAAGATTTTTTTAAAGTTTTTACTATACACATATAGTTAAAAACAATGACACGCCTGGGGCCGGGCCAGTTATGACCCCAGGGTTTTTATTTGAACAAACTTTGTAGACACTTACTAGAATATATTTCATGCTTAATATCTAAACTCTAGCTATTTGGGTTTTTTCAAAGAAGATTTTAAGTTTTTGCTATACACATATAAGGAAAATCAATGACCCCGGGGGCAGGGCCAATTTTGACCCCAGGTCTTTTATTTGAACAAACTTTGTAGACACTCACTAAAAAGATGTTTCATGCTTAATATCTTAACTCTAGCTATTTGGGTTTTTTCAAAAAAGATTTTTTAAGTTTTTTGCTATACACATATAAGGAAAATCAATGACCCCCGGGGCGGGGCCAATTTTGACCCCGGGGCTTTTATTTGAACAAACTTGGTAGACACCTATTAGAACATGTTTGATGCTAAATATCTTAACCATAGCTCTTTGAGTTCTTTAAAAGAAGATTTTTAAGTTTTTACTATATGCATATATAGGGAAAAATCAATGACCCCCCCGGGCGGGGTCAATTTTGACCCCAGGGCTTTTATTTGAACAAACTTGGTAGACACTTATTAGAACATGTTTCATGCTAAATATCTTAGCTCTAACTCTTTTGGTTCTTTAAAAGAAGATTTTTTAAGTTTTTAGTATATGCATATAGAGAAAATCAATGACCCCCTGGGGCGGGGCCAATTTTGACCCCAGGGCTTTTCTTTGAACAAACTTGATAGACACCTATAAGAACATGTTTGATGCTCAATATCTTAGCCATAGCTCTTTGAGTTCTTTAAAAAAAGATTTTTTAAGTTTTCACTATATGCATATAGGGAAAATCAATGACCCCCCCGGGGCGGGGCCAATTTTGACCCCAGGGCTTTTATTTGAACAAACTTGGTAGACACTCACTAGAAGATGTTTCATGCCAAATATCTAAGCTCTAGCTCTTATGGTTTTTTAAAAGAAGATATTTAAAGTTTTTTCTTTCGGTTGCCATGGCAACCAGAGTTCTGCATGGAATTAAATTCTTTGAACAATTTTTAAAGGTGACCACCAAAGGAACATTCCTGTGAAGTTTGGATGAAATTGGCCTTGTGGTTTATGAGGAGATGTCATTTAAAGTAAAAGTTTACGGACGACGGACGGACGACGGACGCCGGACGAAAAGCGATCACAAAAGCTCACCCTGTCACTTTGTGACAGGTGAGCTAAAAAGAATGTTTAACAGATATTTTCTGTGCTTTTTGTTTTGGTCTGTTATGGTTTGCTAAAAAAAAAATCACACTTGAGTTAGTCTCAAGAAAATGATAAATCTACACACATCAACACATATTTATATATACAGACATAAACACTCACTGTCACGTGAAAAAGACGAAGCGCCGCAATGCGACGAAAACCAGGTTTTCAACGGCCAAGTTTTTATGTGACAGCAATCAATAGGTCAAAGTGCACTGAAGTTATTGGGTAGAAGCTGAAAATTCTATTGTAAGCAAATGACCTTGAACTTGCTCCCAGATATCTAAGTAGCAATCCAAAGCTGCCACTCAGCAAGTTTACGTCAAAAGGTCAAAGCAAACTCAAGTTATAACATGAAAACTAAATACATTAACCTTGATCACAGACACCTGGGTAGCAATCCCAAGCTGCCTCTTGATGTCAAAAGGCCAAAGCAAATTCAAGTTATTGAGTGGAAACTGAATTTCTATTTTTAGTAACAGTGACCTTGACCTTGATCACAGACACCTGGATAGCAATCCCATGATGCCTCTTGATATAAGCTATCCATACATCAAGTTTGGTGTCAATAGGCCAAACCAAACTCAAGTTATTGAGCAGAAACTGAATTTCTATTTTTAGTAACAGTGACCTTGACCTTGATAACAGACACCTGGGTAGCAATCCCAAGCTGCCTCTTGATATAAGCTATCCATACACCTAGTTAGGTATCAATAGGCCAAAGCAAACTCAAGTTATAGAGGGGAAACTGAATTTCTATTTTTAGTAACAGTGACCTTGACCTTGATCACAGACACCTGGATAGCAATCCCATGCTGCCTCTTGATATAAGCTATCCATACACCAAGTTTGGTGTCGATAGGCCAAAGCAAACTCAAGTTATTGAGCGGAAACTGAATTTCTATTTTCAGTAACAGTGACCTTGACCTTGATCACAGACACCTGGGTAGCAATCCAAAGCTGCCTCTTGATATAAGCTATCCATAGACCAAGTTTGGTGTCAATAGGCCAAACCAAACTCAAGTTATAGAGCAGAAACTGAATTTCTATTTTTAGTAACAGTGACCTTGACCTTGATCACAGACACCTGGATAGCAATCCCAATGATATCAGCTATCCATACACCAAGTTTGGTGTCAATAGGCCAAACCAAACTCAAGTTATTGAGCGGAAACTGAATTTCTATTTTTAGTAACAGTGACCTTGACCTTGATCACAGACACCTGGGTAGCAATCCCAAGCTGCCTCTTGATATAAGCTATCCATACACCAAGTTTGGTGTCAATAGGTCAAAGCAAACTCAAGTTATTGAGCGGAAACTGAATTTCTATTTTTAGTAACAGTGACCTTGACCTTGATCACAGACACCTGGGTAGCAATCCCAACCTGCCCCTTAATATAAGCTATCGATACACCAAGTTTGGTGTCAATAGGCCAAAGCAAACTAAAGTTATTGAGCGGAAACCAAAAGTTGACGCCCGCCCGCCGACTTCGGCATTACAATAACCCGGTTTTCGTTGAAAACCTGGTTAAAAATTAACAAACCTGAATCTGCCCAATACTTTTCATCAGAACAGCCTGTTTCTGCAGTATCTGTGCCGCTCCTAAAACATCTAAACAAGGTCCTCCACAGCCTTCACCTAACTCTGGCAATAATTCTGTCATAGTGTCCTGATCATTCATTTGAGGCTTTACTTTCTCTATTGAAGAATGCTGTGTTCCAATTGTCCTCTTGTTAGACATATCTGTATTAGTAGCTTTACTGGAGAATCTTCTTGATGATCTTTTAACAACCTCATTTTCACCATCTATTTCTGCATCAGTAACAGTGTTAACACTAACATCTCTACAGTCACAAGTGCTTGTAACTGTGCTTGATTCTTTTGTAACTTTTTTAACAGTTTCTACATAAACATCAGAAGTATCAGGTTGAGCTTGAATTGCTATGGTTGTGTTACATGCTGACTCTTTTGACAATGGTGTATTGTCAATTTGAGCTGTATTTTCTTGTTTCTGTTCCTTTTGTTGTGATGCAATAATGTCATTATTTTTCTTTGGGTCAGTTGTTTTCGAAATTGGTACAAAGGCAGGTGCATCAGCTCTTATAGTCGAGTCAATTTCCTTCTTATGATCCACTTCAGATATTGCCTCAGCTCTCAGTCCACATGATACTGCTCTCTTCCTTGACCTAGGTTTAAATTCTGGTATTTTTGGATCAAGTTTTATATTAGATGGAATTGGGGTTGACATATGTCTTTTTCTTTGCAAATTTGCCCTATCTCTGTAAGACTGGTCTAGCTCAGCATCACTGTCAGTGGAAAATTCTGCCCTCTCTCTGGGATCCTGCACTATGATTCCACTTTGAGAAGCCTTAAACTTAAATGCATCCCCAACATCACTCTGTGAACCCTCAACACTGCTTATATCATTTACAGTTTTCAGAGACTGAGAGTTATTTGGAACCTCACCATTACCTACATCAGGCTCTTTCTCAGGACTTGAAATGGATATCCCATGTCTTGATGCAGTCACTTTAAAAAAGAATTTCTCAAAATCATCCGAATCATCTTTTCCCTTCTTCACATGTAGAATGTTTTCTTTAGCTTCATGAACAATATCTGATCTGATACCTACATTGTCCTCGATCAGAATATTATCTTGACTGTATTCGCTAAAATCATCTGCCATATTTTGCAATAATAATTCATGCTCTTCTATAACAACATCAGAACCTCCTTCAAAGAAATTGTTTATCTTTTTCGCTGCGTAATTATCATTAGTAGCCACATATTCATTGACAAGTGCTACTTCCGACTTTAATGAATCAACAGAATTCTTTCTGACATCAAGCTTGGGGCAATGACGTCTCTCCTGTTCTTCTGTTGCCAATGTTACATCACCATTAACCTCTTTCAATACACTTTCATTGCTGAGGTCCTCTACCAAAGTATTTGGATAACCTTCGCCAAGTTCACTTTCTGATTTTGACAACCAATTAAGCACATCACTGTTTTTCTTCATCACATTACTGCTGACATTTGAATTTTCCTCAAGTTTGTATGGAAACTGGAGAACTTTCTTAAGATCACTGGTATCACTTTCAGCTGCACTATTGTTGTTGTTGAGATTATCTTTAGAAGATGCTTCCGTTTCACTTTTGTCCATTTGTTTAACTTGACCGTTATCTACAACTTTTGGATGACTCAAACCAACATGTTTATTAACATAATAATCTACTAGATTTTGTATATCACTTTTACTGTTTTCATCTTCGCTATTTTTGATATCAATCCCTCTATCAGCTGATAATAACTTTGGAAAATTTGGACCAGAGGACGGTGAGATTACTGACTTAGTTGAATCGGCTGTCGTTGCAGTCACAGAATTTCTTACTTTAATACCATGTTGAGCAGAACTTTTCATGGACATGTCTGATGAAGTGTTCGATTTTTCTGTATTCAGTATTAAAAAATCATTAAAATAAAACGTTTTTCTAACAACACCATTAATCAATAATAATATGGTTTCTAATAAATTGAATATATAATTACAAATGTACATACCTAATATTCAAAATCTGATTGATATGTTCGTATGAGCATGAAGTATCTTAAGTCATTCTGCATCATTTAGCTTACAGTCATAGACTAGATATTGCATATGATTCTGTCACCTAAATTCTCCTACTAGACATGTAAAGATACATAAATTGATATGCTTGGTTTATATTTAATTAGAACAAAAATAATAATGTAGGGCCTTGTCCATTGAATATCAAATATCCATTATATCATCAATAATTCATATCCGATACATATCAATCAAATGTCACTTTTAAATTGATCAAGCTTAAAATTTATTTATTTCTGTTAGTAAATTATCTCTCAATTTTGCCTAATAAGAAAGTTCACTTTTTTCTCCGTTTTAACTTTGAAACTTTAAACTTTGTTTTCAATTGTCCCAAGTTGATCAAAATACAGAAAAAAGAACTTTCTGTTAGTTTTATAGTATTTTATAGTCTATACAAGCATGCTAACACCATGATTTCATTTACAACACATTTTAAAGGTTTTTCATTGGTATTTACGTTTAAAGGTCGATTAATATTGTTGATCTATTTGGTCCTCTTTGATATATCGATACAAAATTGTCCATCAATGAAACAGCCTAATTAATATGTACATCTTTATTTATTTACTGAGTATGTACATGTAGATGCATTGCATTGAGTTTTCAGAATTCCAAAAGTACCTGAAAATATGTTCCTGTACAATGTCAATGAAGAAAAAGCCAATGCTTCATCAATTGTTAGAAAATAAACCAGAAAACACTGTTAATATATGATGCTGTTTTTGTTGGATAGTTATCAAATCAAGTTTAAATTGAATTTTTGCACAAAATATTGGCGAGATGTAATTAAATAAAGCAGCTTGATGGACTGATGAATGGATAAACAGACGGACAGATGAAATAGCAACTATTTTAAAAATTCCTGTTGTAGCACAAAAATTGAATGTTGTGGTAATCTGCCAACAGTAGGGAATGTCACCTTGCCAAATTAAATGCTCGCAGGGATAACTAAACACTGACATGATTGCGTTAAAATATAGTTTAACTCTTACTCTGCTTTCTTCTTAAATACTTGCTCAATACAATTATACTGTTACTTTTCTCTTCTTTAAAATTAGAATTCATTTAGTAAATAATTATCTTAAGTGTTTTCAAGATTTTTGCTCTCAAAAATATAATTTAACATGGAAAAAGATGATATCATACAATGTCCTACCATTCTTAGATTTACTGCATAATGCTCTGCAAGTAATTTCAGACGAGAAGGTATCACAGTTGGGTAAAGCTGATTGGCAGGGGGCTACTGAAAACAGAAAATAAGTGACTGCAGTATAAGCTGTGTTGCCATTAAAAAAATTCTGAGAATGTGTGTTTTGAATTTTAGGCAGTCATTTTTGGTTTTATCACATACAACAAAAGTGCTTTCTAAGTTTTGAAGTTTTTAGAATGACAACCCTGAAAAGTTGAAGTGTTGAAAGTTATAAGGGCAAAATTTATATCATACAGGAAAAAGAACATCAAGTTTTCTGATGTTGAAAAGATTATGTAAAGAGATTCTAGTTTAAGAATTGTTTGAACTAATAACTGTTTTGTTATATTGGGAAGTTGCCCTGCTAGAAAAGTAGGTCTGCAAAAGTACTCTCATGTTTTAAATACTAAAGAGAAAATATTCTCCCATTTAGTGTAGATAATTATAAGATGCTGTCATAGTAACTTAATTCTAATACAATGTTGGTGGTGCTGTATGAGACTATAAGAATCATTTAAATAATAAAAAAATACCTTTCTTGGTGTTACAGGCAATCTGTAGGGTGATGGTGGTGACGCAGTACCGACCAACTGTGCTGCCACTGAGGAAGGTGGCATACTCAAAGTTTTCATGAGGATGATGAGGTATCAAAGGGGGTAAATTTGCAGGTAGGTATGCGGTGTCTGGTTGTTGGGCAGCGGACATATACTGCTGAGGGGGAGCGGGAGGGTAAATATTGCTTGACCTCGCTGTAATAATGAATTTATAGTCAATAAATCTATGAAAATATACTTTATTACATGGGTTTAAAAAAAGATGGGTTCAAAAACTAGTAACATTGGCCTAAGTATTTATAAATTTCAAACATATTTCTGCAATAGAAATTGTAAAACACGCCAGACATTAAATAAGAGCAACAACATATCTGACAAATAAGATTACTTAATAATTTTACATAATGTAATTCATAAAATGTCGATTGAGTATTCTTGTGGCATCTTTTTATTAACCATTAATTTCAACTAAATCATTTTATTCTTAAAGATCTTATATCTATTGAATACTTGTAGATTATAATTTTTAAATTATACTTATGTTAATACCGGGGGCACTTGGGTAAAAGGAGGGGGTATATTTTGTGACAAAACATCAATCCTTGAGGACTTGCAGTCTGAGGTGCCACTGACTGTAACTGGGCGTGATGCTGAATATACATCGACCTGAAATATTTGTAAAACATTAAAGCAATAACTTAAAAAGAAGAAATTTGTTCGTTCTATTTTAAGTTTGTAATTTCATTTCTTTATGTGAGCTTCAAAACAGTATTTTCACAAGTAGTAGAACTTCTTTTTGCCATCTTAAACAGCCAATGGAACTATCCAGCAACAGTAAACCTGTGTTGAGTGCATGGTGAAAAAATTATAAAGGAGAAACATTGACCAAATCAATCTTGCAACTACAGTTCAGACTGTATGAAGGACCCACTGAATTCAATGACTCCATTCTTATCTGACCTTGTTTCAGTCAGCCCAACATTTTCCTTATATAAAAGGACTTTTTATGTGTGTGTCAAGTTTACCTAAAGAATCTGATCCCTGTAATTTGTCTGTTTTAAAACCTTTCACACCATTAAATTGTACCTTAATCAGATAAAATATACCCATCTAAATACCCTAAGGGTGATTATTATATAAAGTCAGTTTGATAATTGTCCAATTGATACAGTGGCTCATCTTATTTTCTGTAAACAAACTCTACACAAGTATGCCTACCATTGCAAGACAGATTGCTGCAGCAGTGAAAACAGAGATCTTAAATGTTTAGACTACTACAGGTAAGTTACAAATTTGGTTGGTATATCTATACTCCACAATTAAAGACAATTTCATTGCTATGAATCTTAGTTCTGTCCATTGAATGGAGATACTATCAGGTCATTTTGGATTTGTTTCCACAGTTATTAAAATAATTATATTTTTCAAATACCAAACAAGGGTGCCATAGTCACAAAATACGCCCGTTTACGAAAGCTTTAGATGGAGATGGGGGCATTATGGATAAGTGTTATCTAGCAAGCAAGTTTTTATCCTTGGCACTGTGTTGTTAAATGAACCTTAAAACAAATCAGTAGGGAAGATAAAAAGTACATGTAATTGTAATTTAATAACTAAAAAATTCTGATTTAAGATTTTATTCTAGGGAAATACATTTCATTACAATTCTTAATCTTTGAATGAGCTGAACTGATATTTACTTGAAAATTAAAATATAATTAAATTTCTATGGGAAAGTATTTACATTTGATAAGGTAATTACTGTATGATCTTTATGAACAAATACTAAGTCTACAGAACACCATAGTTATCACAGTTAAGAATCTTGACCAATGAATGAAACATGTGTAAATAAATGTTACATTCTTTAGAACATACTCAAGTCCAAGAAAGAGGATTATTTTATGCCCTTTGATTAAATTCTATTTTTAGAATTGAAAGTGAAAGTAGATCAAGGGGAGTAATTGTGTAAGTCATTTATGAACAAAGTAATAACTTTGTTGTCCCCCTTTGATTAAATTCTATTTACAAAATCTGGATATTTCATCATCTTTAGTGACCTTGACCTTGTATATATTGACCTAAATTATATGTATCACAGCCATAGTATTGATAATGACCATTTGTGTTACAATCCCTCAATAAATGATGACTAAATGGTCCATATACACATCTTCATATTTTTATCTGAACTTTGACCTCTATGTGTGACCTTGACCTTGGCCGAAAGGACCTGAATCTTGCACGCGACACTCCGCCTCACAATGGTGAACATTTGTGCCAAGTAATATTGAAATCCCTCTATACATGTGGAAGTTTTGCTCCGGACAAGCATTTTTCAATGACCTCTAAGTGTGACCTTGACCTTTGACCTAGAGACCTGGTTCATGTGCGCGACACTGCTCCTCATAGTGGTGATCATTTCTATGAAGTTTCATTAAAATCCCTCCATACATGTAGGAGATATGCTCCGGACAAAATTGGACGCGCCCACCCCCCGCCAGGGGCGTTCCCATTATACGTCCCGTTTTTCAAACGGGCGTATAAAATATGTTAAAATGTATTGGCATAAAAATTTTAATATCAAAAGGTTTTAAAAATTTAACATTTTTTCAAGACTGTATTAGAGACACTTTATTAAGTAGAGTTGTGTATTGCTGCTGTAAATGTTCTTGTATCACAAAGTTACATTGTTTATTTCATTTTACGCCTTTTCCCAACAGTATTTCAGTCATATAGGCAGGTAGTTTCCTAGCCATCGTTCCTGGAGAGTTACACCAGTACTAGACTACCTTCCTCCATGCTAAACTACCAAAGCATCTCCCGGGGATGCCAGAGAGGTAACTGGATTAGAAGTCATTGACTCTAACCCCTCGACCAAGGAGGGGTCATACGAAGTTACATAAATGACAGGACTGACTGTACCTACCTCGGTGTATGGTTTGGACTATATACATTTTGAATTTGTTGTGCTCCAGGCATGTAACTATGGTAGACAGGTTGCTGCACAAATGATGACTGCATTACCATAGGGACTGCAGTATAAGCACTTTGCTGGTTTGAACCAAAGCTTCCTTGATTCATTTCTGTAAATACAAACAAAAATTCATGTTACATACCTTTTTATTTAGTTTTAAAAATGATATCAACTGGGAATGAGGTAGTTTACCTAACTAAATAAATTTTAACCCTATAACCCCCTATCTCATATACCGTACTTTCATGCCAAACTTTGTGATATTTTCATCACATTCGTTTTTTCGCCTATTTAACCATCCTAATGGGCCACCTTGGCCAACTGGTTTAGTCATTAATGTTGTTGACTTCAAACCACTTGTCTCTCACCATTGTAAGTTTAAGCCACAGCAGTGTCTTTGGATTCTGTCATGTGAGAAAGCAATGCAATGGTGCTTCTACTTGGGTTCCCATTTGTGCGCATGGCCTACATTTTTGCAGTAATGTAACATTATTTGCCACAATAACGATTCACCACAGAGCAAATACAATTTCCACAATTCCACAATTAAATGACAATTCGCCCCAATGCTAAAATACAAATTTTTTACACCCATTTCAAACTTTTGATGGTTTCCTTTTATTTTTTTCCATTTTAAATTTCCTTAGTTACTTATAGAAATTAATCATCAAACGAAAATTATAATAAAATCAGCTTTTATTTAAAAAATGCACATGTAAACCAAATTTACATAAATTGTAACACATTGTAACTTAACAAGGACAGACTGAATGCCAAAACATATTATTATATTTATTGCTAGTCAGATTAATAATTTACAGACAGACAGATAACTTTATTTCTCTTTTATGAACATATTGTTTAAATTTTATTTCCTTTTCCACGAGTTAATTTAAAGACCAGTCACACACAATTATTGCTTTAATCCTACTGTGGCGAATCATTATTCCACTGTGGTGAATTGTTATTGAATATTGTGGTGAATCACTACTAATTCATTTTCACGAGCCGATACATGGTAGCCATCAAAATAATACAGTAAAAACTCTGAAAACCGGACCCTCTCCAGACTTGACCAAATGTCCGGTTTTCAGAGGATTCCGATTTTCAGAGGTTTTATACATTTATTGATAATTATGATGTGTTTGAACAATGACTTTGTTAAAACATTTTGTACAGTCATGTATTTACTTTTTAACATTTTTGTCTAAGTCATATTTTAATTTCTTTTAACAATAAATGTCTTAAGTAATTTTATTATGCAAATCCATGAATATAATTCAGAAAATCAGAAATTTAAACAACACATTGTCTGAAATATATCTTGTTTTAATTGGCTTTTAAAATATGTAATTAATGGAATTTAGTATTACTACTTTTGCATATAATAAATATCTAAACAAAGATCAATTTTTTTAGCAAAACAGGAATCATTTTACAAAAGTTTCTAATTCTTTTAGACATTTTATATTTAAAGAAGAAAAAAACACACAACAAATTAAAAACATTTAGAAAAATCATACCTATACAGGGAAAGGCACAATTATAATGAAAGAGCTATGATTTAATTGCCAATAAGAAATTAACACACACAAGTGTTTTCACACCTGCATAGATAAAAAGGGTGATCATTAACTGGTAATTGAACATGTCACCTGTTGAGATTATGTTTTAATATACTTTAAAATACACAGAAAGTTGACACTTAAAATTGCTGTCCGGTTTTCAGAGGATTTTGTATGCATGTTTAGCATTAGAAGCCACAGAAAAGCGTCCGGTTTTCGGAATTCAGAGGTTCCGGTATTCAGAGGATTTTTTTCAATGAACATATAAGGAGAAAATACGGGACTTTTAATATGGTCCGGTTTTCAGAGGATTCCGGTTTTCAGAGGGTCCGGTTTTCAGAGTTTTCACTGTATATATTTTATCTGTTAGAGAGAATAATTTTACAGTAAAATTAAAGATTTCATTTGAATGATAGCGAGTGCCGAGAAGCAGCTATATTAGTGGATATCAAATTAGCTGAATGAAATTCTTCCCGATGTGATGAGAAAAATTACATGTGTAAAGTATAATTGTGTTATAATTGTTAGAATAATGACTACACAAAAACTGTCAGACCGACGGACATGACCAACATATTTCCACATGGTCAGATGACTTTCAGGTACAGTCGGTCTGACTAGCTGACAGGTTTTTCAGGGGCAAGGGAGGCTTAATATTATTGACGTATTCTTCAGTTGTTGCTAGCGAGATTACTCTTCCTTGAAAATCGTGTTATGTAAAAACTATTTTCATTAATGAAATTAATTAATTTCATTTCATATAAATAGACCTGCTCTTATCAATTTTAAACTATAATTTCCTTTTCACCTGATTTGTTTCCTCCCAAGTGATGCACAAATTAAGTCTCTAGCAGGGATTTGACTAAATGGTACAGGGTAGTCCAATATATCAGACGTAACGGGTTTATTGTAGTTTCTGTCGGTCAAGCCCGACGTTGCTTTGCCCAGAAGCAAAAATATCTTAAAGCAAGGTCAAATTTATAGGATTAGTAGAGGGCGAATGGTAGACAGTGAAGTTCGAAAGTTTTGAGTACGAAAAATTATATAAAAATGTATTCTTGTAATTCATTTCATTTACTGTAGTCTGAGAAAACAGACATTACAGTTCGTTTAACAGTTACCTGTATTTATTATTTGTTAAGTAGATCTTCACAAGTCATCTCATATTGTAAACAACAGAATGTCATGATCGAATATCAAGAGTGCTTTCCCTTTTCGCGCCTTTCGCAGAAAACATTTTATTTTGATCCCCTTGGATTTTATCGTTATTTCTTCTCAGCAGGGTTCTATTCGCTGAAAATGTTAAATGTTTCAAGTCTAGCACGGCTTTAATTAAATAAATGTAACTAAAGCCGTGGTTATAGTAAGAAATAACAAAGACAGTCCTTAGCATGTACATTTATGTAATCAATGCATTATCGATACTGTAATTATTAAATAATAAAAAGTAGATCTAGATCTAAGAAAATTTGATTTTTATCATTAATAACTCATTGAAAATATGGTAAGCCACGGATTTATATTACATATGTAATATAAATCCGTGGGTAAGCACTGAGCAGTGTGTTCATTATTGCTGAAGTAAGTTTTATCACAGATCTTGAAGAATTGTTTGAACTTTTTAAATCAAATTACATACTGTATCAGTCATTTTTTTTAAACTTATCTTTAAATAATTGTTTGCATACACTATTATAAAATAGATAAAACAGTCTCGTGTCGCTTATTTATTTTTTTTTCCATTATACATTAAACTGGTTTTTATCTTGCATGCACACAATCTCATATCCAAAGACAAATAATAAAATGAATTTTAAGAATAAGAATTCCATAGCATTGCAATATTGTCTCTGTTTCTCTCTTTCCTTTCTCAGAACTCAAAGTTAAAAAAGTATAAGATAAAACACATGTATATGCAAAACATAGAATATTTCTTTAAATCTTATACAAATGTGAAAAAAAGATACGAATGCATGGCGTATTGGAAAAAAGGTTATCTACATGTACTGCAACAGGAAATAAAATAAACTTGAAATAATTAGATTTGATTGTTTGATATTTTAAGCATTTTCTGTAATAAAAAACATCGATGTCCTCTTAAAGCTGTACACTAACTCACAGATAGGCGGTTTTACAAACCTTTTTAACATTTAATGAACCCCATCATTTGCAAATATACTAAGTTGTTTTTCTTTACATGGGACTTTAAGAAATGCCAAAAAAATGCCTTATTATTTTATTTAATTTTGGTCCAGCCTATGTCCAAAAGATTTAGATAAGACATCTTTCTCTCTTGTTATAAAAATTATTTATTGAAAAATAAAAATTATATTGAAAAATAGCACTTACCTGTTCATTTCCGTAGAAGTTTTATTTTCTTCATGAAGTTTTGGGGCCAAAATAGGGTGCCATTCACAAAGCCAAAAAAAAATAAATTCACAATCATTTATTGTCAAAAAGTAGCTATTGACAAATTGTTAATGACCTAAAACATGATTAACAGTCACTTTTAACTATAGAACTTTATCTAAAAAGATGTTTATCACTAATAAAGCCCATTTCATAGAACGGAGAAAAGCACTGCCAAATATATGCGTGTGTACCATATGATCTATGAGAACTGCATATACAGATATAAAAAAAATGATCCGTCAACTTTAGGGCCATTAGATAAGGACACAGAGGGCCAATTAGTGACGTCAATTAAAAGTGATTTTCTAGCTGATAAGCACTTACCGGAATTCAGCAAATTAGTGATGGCCAGACCCTCAACTCAGTGGGAGATATACAGTTGAAAGTGATTTATTGGCTGATAAGCTTCAGCAGATCTTATGGGTAAATGCGTAGGGTGTTTTTCTATGATATTTCAAAGCCTCCCAGTGTAGAACGTTTGCTATACATGAATAATAACACGTGCGATTTACCCGTGCAGATGGCTCCTCTGCAACTGGTGGTTAGACTCTCATTGCAGACCGTTGACGAACTTACACAAATAATCACATGAATATATTTTATTGGATTGGATGAAATCAAAGCAATCTTTATTGATGTGGATCGCTTCCATCTACAAAGAAATCAGTCGATATATTACTTGCCTGGGCATTTTTCCAGCTAGTACGTTTTAACCAGTCAATGTATTCCCTTCTATAAAATAACAGTTCAAAAGCTTCATTGGTAGCAAAACGTTTTTGTGAACTGGTCATTTTATCCAGAGATATAACCCGATATAAACTCGTACAGTACGTGAAGGCATTCAGAATCTAAAGCAATCCGAATCACATCATTTTATTTCTTTATAATTCCACACTATACGGACAAAATAATTTATTTAAAAATGTAATTTTTCCTTTGACAGAATAATCAATCTATATAAGTTTTAAAAATCAGTACTAAGTGTGTGCAAGAAAATATATGTTCCGAGATTTCCAATGACAAGTTATACGGATAACTTTTGTTGTCACATCGTCGGATACCCACGGCCGAACCATTAACATTTACCATGATTACATGTTAATCAACCATGGGTATACGACGATGTCGTTCTCATTAAGGGGTTAATATTTTCAAATGATATTTGCTGTAGTCATTGTATAATGTTTGAAAAATATTGTTAAATAATCAGTTTGAAATGTTCATGTTGTTTTCTATTTTTCCTGCATGCCACGATTTTCAAGTAGAATAAGCAGTGTGGAAATATATTGATTTTAAGGACAAAATACAAATGCTGTAGCCAAAAAAGGCATAAAATATCGTGCAAAAAATAACGCTTTCCATAAAGTGATTGGGATTGCCTACACTAACCATACTCTCATACTTTAAGGCTTATAAATTCAGATTGAATTTTGACCGCCGGTTCCTTTATTTGAAACCAAATCCATATATGGTTTGTTTGAATATTTGTCAGATTTCGTGAACAGAATCGTTTGCGACATTTTCCCCCCATTCGCACACACCATAACCAACGGTGGAAAGAATACGTTCACGAAGGCTGCATGAAAAATCGACACAAAAATTAGTCAATATGGAGGAAAGTCAGGTGGGTAAATTTACATTTGGATCAGCGGAAATTCATATACGTTCAGTTCCTAAGGAATAATCATGGATATATGGAAAAAATATGAAACATGTTAAACATTTATAAACGGCATTTTGTTACCTATATAACATAAATTCAATTTACTATAAGATATACATGTATAAACACCAAATGACCACATAAATTTAAATAAAAAGACCGTTAAACAGTCAATTTAATACTTTTTTTTGGCATTATATAAGACATACATATACATTTCGAGTGCACGACAACAGAAAAGACTATAGTTACATCATGTTTATTCGATAATATCACTTGTCTAACACAATTTTTTTCTTGTATTTATTTATTTAAGTCTCATCTATGTATGTACACGCAGTTTATACAAACAATATCATAAAACATGAACACAGCCATTCTATATAAGAATTACAAGAGACAAGCGAATCGTTCATATATGAAACTATATACTTGTCACTAAAATCAAATACATTTAAAAAATGTAAAAATAATTACCAGTGCAGTTGATTATCATCAAACAAAAACATGTCATACATAAACAACAACAATATCATCATCAACAAGCATATTAATTGAACATTAATTAGCACAGTGAATAAATTATACAAAAATAAAAACAACACAAAAACAAACTAGGTCGGTAAATTACAATACATCTGCATAAAAAACAACTTATGGTTGACATAAGTGCTAAAATATACCCTTTTATAATTGAACAAAAAAGCATGGTATTTTGTTACTTGAAATTAAAATAAAATAGAGAGCTAATAATAGTATCATAATGTATGAACTTAAGGTTCTAGGCATTTCTTACCACAATTTTTATAAAAATATTCACATGTATTCAAATGTATAAAAAATGTAACATTCAAATGTATTCATATGCATAACAATGTAAGTTTAATGACTGTAGAACATATTTCAAAATATATTTTACATCATACTACTACCTATAAAAAGAGACATTGTAAAGCACACAGAGGATGTATAAAAAGTGAATGTATATATTGATAATGAAGATATATGTATAAAATCAATTAAAAATATCATGTTATTATATGAACTCACATTACAAATATCAAGAATTAAAATATCATGTAGAAAACATTATGTGATAAAAAATCCAACGAAAAAAAACCCACTAATAATCTATTTGAATGAGAATATTACCGGAGGTCCGAGCGTTGATGCATGCTTTGTACCGGTGCACATTAAAAAAAAATACCTATAAATATTTGTATTTAATATTTATTTATAAATCTATCTGTAACCTCTGTACTGTATATTGCACTATCCTCCGAAGATTTGATTTACCCTTCACCCGCTCTTTATAGTTGTACAAGAAGTCTACACTAAATAGGTTTTGTGCATGGAATACAGTCATGACTATTAATGTATGCACGTGTACATGTTTAAACATTGTGATATTTATCAAATACAATCCCCCCCATAAATAAAAAATAGCTGACGACAGCAGCAATATCTGTAGTGTACCCACCTTCGCCTGTGTGGGTTCGAATCTCGCCAGTGATGTTCAATCGCTTTATTTTAATAGCTAGTTTACAAAATAGAAGATTGGTTCTACCTAAGTGACTGCTCGTGACCCATAATTAATACACAGAAGGACCGGCGCCTGGTGTTGTCATCTCGGCGTCTGTTGACATCTAGGCACCTGCATGGTGTTTTTATCTTGGTGACTGGTGTTTTAACAAGCAGGAAACACGGCAATAATGCAATGTCAATACAGTTAGTTATAAACTAAAATACTTTAAAATTGTTATGGTATACATTCAAAATACGAGTACATGTATACAGTAGCACCTGAAGAAATAGATTTTTCAAAGTTAAAACTGCTGTTTTGTAAAATGTAAAAGTTGTTACATTTGACTATATAAAGAAATATATATATAAAAAGATAAATGATCAAAACTAGTTGACATGGAAACGGTCTAGCATTAACATGTACTCTTAAAACATAATTATACAAAAATCATAATATCACAATATCAATACAAAATCACCGTACATGTATATAATAAACAAATATACTCGTATATCACTTTAAGATATCATCTAAAATGTCTTAATTAAAATAAAAAATGTCAAATTAATTAATAATACAATTACCATAAAAGTACATGAAGTTAAATTACTGTCCAGAAATGGTAACAGATTGAGACATGTAAATTGTACATGAAATGGTAATTAACTGTCTGTGGTGTTTTTCCTCCTTTTGACAATTAATTTATAAACCACTATCATTTAGGCCGCCCATGAGAAAACCAACATAGTGCAGAAAATGACGTCACCCAGAAAACGTTATTTAAATCTGACGTCAAATTATGCACGTTTTTATGTTAATTTACCGCGTACACTATTCCTACTTTCCAAAGTCGTCTCACTCTTTATCTTTGGTGCGTTGTGATATTTTATCGACGCAGGACAGAACTTCCCGAAATACATGTACATGTATTAATAAAACGTTTTCATCAAACCATTATATTACGTAACATTTATATTATTGGTAGCTATACTTAAATTTACGAACTGAAACGCCATGCCCGCCTGCTCTCGTGATGTTGTGATTTTTTATAAATCCATCAAGTGTTTGTTTATTTGCGACAACTTTGCTTATTTTATAATAAATATTTATTTTAGGATATTTGTATCTATTAATATAGGAAGATCGACATTCACAATTAAGTTATTTTAATGCTAAGTACTTTATAAATGTTAAACATGTACGCCGTTTGGCAATAAAACACATAGTGTCTGCATCTCATTTATTTATTTATATATTATTTGAAATAATTGTTTAGCTGATATTCCAGTGGTAAGATATAAAGCAGACTGAGAGCTACAGTTACTTACAATAGCAAAAATGCAAGCGTTGTGAGTACGTTTAAAAATTTAAATAAGATATGTTCGCAAACGACTTTCAAGAACACCTTTTGGAAAATGAAGAAGCGTTTGAATAAGCATTTATAGCTGCATATAGTAAGTCATGAAAATTGTGATTGTAAAAACATATCCACACATCCATGTATAAGAAATTAATTTAGTCGACTTTGCTATATGAGAAATAACAGAATGACAAGGAACAATTGATTATGACTATAGTCAACTCAGTAAAATAGATAGAAACAACACTTGTGGGGTCTTAGAAAGCGCCTATCATGTACTCGCCGCGGGAAAATACATGCCAGTTTATTTAAGCTGATTTGCGCAATAAATACAGAAAAAATTAAAAATGGTACCATAGTAAGTGGGAATTATGTTCTTTCATAAAATTGTAAAAAGTAAAAAAAAAAGAAGAAATTTGTGCACTAGTGGTATGTTGGTTTCCTCATGGGGTCAGAATGCTGTGTAAAATGTTTTGTGAGAGGAAATATTGTTAAACAGAACTTCAATATCTGAGCATTTCTCAGCACCAGTGTACAATAAATTTAATGAGCACTTTATCCGATTAAGATACTTCCGTTCATCTGTCCGACTGTCTTATCTATAAACGTTTTCCATTTCTCCTCCCAATCTTTCAATGCTTGAACTTTTTTCTTATCTTCAAGTGCACTATATCTGAAATTACAGGTAATTTAATGGCAATGAACAATTAACTAAGCAAAAAATCCCCTTAATTTTGAGTGCATTATAATAATTGTGTAAAAATTCAGTATGGAGTTCAGGTGCATTGTATTATAATCAGGTAGGCCTAGATTAAAAACCTTTTTAAATGTATAAAGCTATATATACATATATATGTTCACAAAATTATTTTAACAATGTTTTCATAGGAATCTGAAATGAAAGCAATATGTTTGTAAATTCACGTAAGAGACAATGGCCCATGCACGAAATTTTTGCTAAACGGTAAAACCTCTGCTTGATGTAGCAACACATTTTTTTGTTCCGGGACATTTTATTCTGTTCATGCATTTATTCTGTTTTTGAATTTGTTGGTTTGAAATATAGTTGTAAATCAAATACTTCTTTGAAAATGATGTAAAGGACAACCAATTACATTATATAATTATGATACCTACTGAAACTCATGAACCAACATGTACTTACATTAGCGAATTCATAGCAAGTTGTTTTAGAACTTCTAGTCCGTCGTCTTTGCCTGACAATGCCATAAAAGCAGCGTAGAAATCATAGGAAAGTCCCTTTGCTCCCCACACAGCCGGGTCATCTGAACTTATAACAACCGGAAGTCCTTCAGCTAATAACACCGAACCCGGGTGATTCTGCATGTCGTCCACAAGCTTTAAAACCTGAAACAAATCACAACAGAACTATTTCAAGTCTTCGAGGTGCTCACAATTGCGTCATCATTCACAGAGAAATTACGCAATAAAAAATATTCCGTGAAGGTATGGCGATCGAGCTATTGGTTCCTAAAACAGGTCCTTGTTTTGTTATCATTTAAGTTATTTGAATCTAGTTTTAACTACCTATAATTGAATTCAGTGGTTAATGAAGTATATTGAAAATATATAACGGAATAATGACCATATTCGCAAAGAATAGAAAAAAGATCTTACTTGGTTAGATATTGGATTAACCTCGATAGCAATATCTTGCTGCCGAACTATTTTCATAACTTCTGGATGTTTCGGTAAAGCATAACCATGTCCTATTCTTGAAGTGTTCAACAATACTGCATCTATCAGATTATCATCTACTCTCGTGCCCTGCCAATCTGTAAATTTAAAATGAATAAGTTTAAATCATAAAAAAATGGGTGATGAATCGCAAATTGATGTTCATGAAAGTATGAATATGACGTATTATGAGTACATACATGAATGTATTAATTTGCGCTCGGTAATGAAAATAGGTTATTGTAACTTCTGGTCTGCTTCTTGGAACTTAAAAGTACTGGTGTCCTATGGTGTAACAGGGACGTGACAAAGGTAGCAACATGTACCAAGTGACAGATAAAAATAAATTTTACGTACATCAAATCACATGTTTAAAAATAATTTGAAACCTTAACAGATTCTGAGATATTTTAACACAAACTATAGTGAGTTTGTTTCTCCTTGGAATGTGTGATTTTTTCATGACATAATTAATAAAATAGGCTGATAGATTTTCTTTTCAGTTGTCCGTTTGTCGTACTTTAATTTCAGCAAGACTGGGCACCTTGTGGAATGCCATAACAATATAAAGATTGTTATATGACCACTGCAATATGGAATGACTTAAGTTGATGAAGACATTTGTAATTACCAGTTTCTCCAGCGTGAAAGAAGTACGGCAGTTTTATAGGTGGACTTTGTAGAGAGGGATATCTCAACGCGTCTATATAATACAACAGTGTCTTGCCCGGATCTTCCTGACCAACCAGGTCATATCCAGCAAAATGATCTGGGAACTGCTGCATTAATTGTATTGAATTTTTAATATCATCTAGAATATCATCTGGAGATTTAAACCTGAAATAAAGAATGAGTTTTCATTTGAGATAAGGGAGATGGATATGATACTTGTCGCCACCAGACGTACTTGAATATTGTTCTGTTAAGGTTTTCCAAGCGTATACAATGTAATGCAACTTCTCTAAAAAAGAGTTTATTAGTCAGCCTCCACACACCCGCCTGCACCCTTTTAAGCGCTCGAAATTCACCTAAAATATGTTTTCTTAAACTATTTGTAAAAAGTAATGAAATTATTTACAACCTAAAATTGATTCATGTTTATAGAATTCAATAAAATAAAACGACTGGGGTGTAACGTTTCGTAATAATCACTTACGACGTCATCACTTACGACGACGAGACATTTCATTTTTTTATTTACATAACTTAAAATAAATAAAAACAAAATAATCCAAAACAAGTGGTATTAGTAGTATAATAGCAAATCTGATTAAAATCAACTTCTAAATAACGCTACGCCTTTAGAAATGGTTAAATACTTACCGAAGATTTGTCTTTATAATTTTTGCTCCAGTAAAGTTTTTATTTGTAGCTAGGAACCTGTCTGTTGTATCTTTGTAAATCTGCATGACTTGCTGGGTGTTAAGCGTGGAACCATCCAGTTCGTATACCTAAAACGATATGACATGATACAACATATTCATACATACATTGTATGAACAAATATAGTCGCCGGTTTTAACCGGCGACTAATAAAACATGAATCCTTAATCAAGAAATATAGGTATCTTGGCAGCATGTGAAAATAAGAGTACATGTATTCCGGGAATCGAAATCTCATGTGGAAACGTTACGCCATGTATACATGAAAGAACAACTTAGTACTTCTAGAAAATATTCCTACTTAAGAATCTATATTACCCTATGAAATAATTTTAAAAGTTTTAATAACTATCTTCCGTATTCGTATTCATTCAAAATAATTAGGCTTGATGTAAAACTAAGGGTTTCGAACATTATTCATTATAAATCATTAGAACTGTTGAATGTCATACACTGACCCGGATGCCAGTATTTTTAGTGGTTTCACATACCTCAGGAAGAAGTGCTCGGACCTCCACATACTGGACATTATCTTCATTGAATTCCCGTAGTGCTTCATAATAATAGTCGCTAAATACAGGTTTATAGTTGATCAGACCGTTAGCCCGAGTAAGTATTCCCTCAAACCTTTGCCATATAGTGTTAATGTCTAAGTCTGCATATTCGCCAGTAAGGATCATAGACTTAATCAACCTATTACATCAGATTAAGGAAAACAAAATAAATACATGTTAGGGTTAAAATCTATACTATAATTGTACTTCATGCAAACATGTTTTATTATTTGAAGAAATAATTTTATTTAAGCAAATTTGTATATTCCTTTTGCTTTACAGTACAAGTAATCATAGTACAACAGCCATGAAGTCTACGTAGATGATTATCCGGTGAAAATATATGCTAGAGTTATGGGTCTTGGTAAGTGACACATAATATATATGAGTTTTCCGTTATAACACCTTTAAATGTTGTGCAAAGTAGAAATGCACGCAAAAAAAGTTTACCGAAGACTTTCAAAATTCGCAAAAGGGTAGATCTATAATTAAATAATAATTCCTGCTGGGGTTAAGGCTTTGGCTGTGACCAAACGCTATGACTCCAAAGACATATGGCTAATGAAACAAAAAGCATCAAGCAAGTGTTCAGTCAATCAACCCCAAAGTTCTTAATTGAGCTAATAACATAGAAATGCACATTTATTTTCCGAACAACGACTGGAAAAATGGGTTCTTTTTCGTAAAAAGATCATTTCATTATAACACAATACAGTCATATAAATATTAAGTATTTTCTTATTAACTTACGTATCATCAAAATGAGATACATTTCCCGACTGTTGTCTGTACTGACCAACTGGTTTCCATGGGCAATCTGAAGTTATTAAATCAACAAGAAGACTATATCGCAGTCACTACTTATATGGGCAATTATAAGTTTTCAAACTTGACTGTGGAAGTTTTTGCTAAGCAAATTGAAATTGACTGAAATGCCTTGAAAAAATTTGTAATGTTTTCTATTTTGTGTACAGTACTTATATCTACCATTGTAATATTACGGAACTGTTTCTGTCTTAAATAAGAGCTACCCATTCAAGTATTAATGGAATAAAACTAACATGTAATGGTCAAGGTAAAATGTATCAGGTTAAACTGATATCATTACAACATTTAAAGCCAAATGTTCGTGTTTAACTTGTAACGGTATGCGACAAGTATACAATTTTTTGAGCCCATCATCAGTCTTGATTACAATATATTAAAGCGTATTACAAGTCTTAGTGACCTAATTTGCACGCGGAACGTTAAAGTAATGTATGTATTTTTGTACATATCTATATACCTTTGTTAACTGGTGGTGTTTGAAAGAACTGAAATGATATTTCATTTTTGAGATCGTAACACATGTAACAGTTATCTCTATACGTGACATTCTTTACCAACCACTTGATGTCTGAGATGGAGCAGTCATGTACGTGTAGTGCGCCGCCTGAAATAGGAATAAACAATTAATTATAAATATCCATCTTCATGATGACTGAAAGTCTGCTGGGTAAAAATCCAAGAAGAAAACGTTAACAATTTCAGGAGGTTACCTCAATGATGATGACCCACTACATTTTATTCTTTTATATTCATTATGATTAATTAAATTGACTCTGTAACTGGGGTAAAGTTCGTTTATCTACCAAGTAGATTCTTTATTAAGTAGATTCTTTATTATTTCACATAACAACTTATACACTTGTTATATGAAATTTACATGTGTAACATGAGCTCGACTGATGACTAATAATGAAAACATAATACTAGTATTGCACATTGTTGTACAGATAAATACCAGAGAGATGAAATGGCGATGCATAATTGACTGCACAGGTGTTATGATATTATGATATATTATTTTGTGCATATAACCATACTCTGTCATTGTGAACTATCGGGTATCAATATATCTGTTCAACAGATATCGTTCTGATAAAATACCGATAAAATCAATCAAGTTCGATATATCTCATTTGGTGTGAGCTGGGAAGACGGATATTGATTTTTTAGTATAAATGTTTACACAAACGCAAGGTTATTTATCTTTATAACATACAATATATGCACCGAGTCAGTTGCCGGAAAGATTTCAGTCAAAATGAAACTGTGTGAATATTGAAAAGGCTAAGTAATATTTGATAAAAAAAAATCGTGTTGCTCTATATATCTTTGTACATGTATATATTGACTGAATATAAAACTATGACCATGTCACGCGATAAAGAAACAAAGATACACAATATAGCCATTTGCTGACTTGTTTAATTAGAACACTAGCTAGTATTGGTGGCAGATAAAACATAAAGCAACAAGTGAACTCATATCTGAAAACTTCGATCAGTAACCCAGATTTAGTGTAATATTGTAAATTTGACATTTTTGATCTTGTTAAAGCAGGCACATCAATGATTAAGACAATCATTATGACTAATTTAATGGTATATAAAATTATAACAAGGAAACTTTTTTACATGCAATTATAATATGAAGTTTAAAAAACACAAACAATAAATTCAAAGCGTCAGTTATATTTTACACAAGAAATGTATTGACTGAACTTTGACATTAAAATTTAAATTGTAACGTATCATCCTACCTTTTGGCATCGTTTGTATCAACTTGAAAATTTGGCTTTCCTCATAAACAGACTTTGATTTTAAGAAGTTCATAGCAGGACCAAACGGTTTCCCTTGGTAATGTGCATTGTCTATTTCAGTTTGTTTTAGTTTTAACAATTTGTCATTCACGGCCTGTTCATCTTTATTCAAAACTATTTCACCTCCGAGTCTTTGATCCTGCTCGTCTGAAATGATGTGTTGTCGTTTCTGCATGTAGTCATCTTTATATAAGGCACTGGTCAACTTTCTTGCCATAGAAAACTGAGAAACTGGTGTTGACACAACATTTTTCAATGAAACAGCCAAAAGGAACACAACAGAATACCTCCGTATGACCCTGTACACATCCATGACCGCAAGATATAAATCACACAACAAGAAAAACAACCAAACACCCTGTTAGTTTCATGTGACAGTCCAAAACTGAAACCAAAAGTCAATACACAAACAGCTGTCAAAGTCGACTTCCGTTTATAGTTTGTTTCCAAAATATCAAATAAATAAATGACTGTATCAAATCAGGTATAAATTCATGCTAAACTAAATGTGTTTCCTTTTGGATGGCTATTTATATATCTATTTCAAACAATGAATGCATAAAATACTTGTAACTTTATTCTTGTTTTTCATTAATAAAAGTCTCTGTTATTACACAATGTTGGCAATATTTTGAACAGACTATATGTGTGGTAAGTGTAAAGGTCGTGCCAAAACTGTTACAATATATTTCATTGGCTAACATAATTCATTGTTCCTAAAATTGAACCAATCAAAATACTCCTTTTATTACACACATCAGCATCTCCAAAATAGTAAACAAGAACTCAAAGACGTGGCAAAGCTCATGTTCAGAAGAACTGCGTCAATATTAGCAAACAATACCTATTATTTACACTGATCGCATCGAGGTATGATAGTTTACTTATATTTAACTACTTTTTCATATAAAATAGAAAGTAAAACGCTATAAATTATCTGATTATCTGTAAATAAAAGCTACTGTTTAGAAATTAGACTGGCTTTATTCTGTTATTGAGAAAAGTAAAGATAAGTCGTTTATTTTACAAAAGTATCAAAAATATGCTTAAAAATATCTAAGCCATCCTCCCAGCAGAGACTTTTATTGTTATGATCTATAAAGCTCCATGCTTCTATATATAGCAGGAACTTGAAATTCTATCAAGATTCAAATTTATAACCAATAATGGCAATATTACACGATAGTTAATATCCAAAAATAACCCCTATATAATGATATGATAGAATTTCCTGTGTAATGTCAGCCTACTATCTTTGGGTGCCCTAAATTCAACTAAACAACATCATTACTTGGATGTCAGAAAGTATTAGTTTGTTAAGAGATGTTTTTAAACATCAAAGTTAATGCCTAATTTCTTCAAAATAGAACACTTGGATCATTTGATATAGTGTATGACTATCAAATTAGCACTGTAAATGTTTAGGGTAACGAATCATGGCCTCCCGTGGATATACATGTATAAAGATTTAGTAGACCAATTATCATAGGAGAATAGCCATCCAGTTAGCTCAATAGGTAGAGCGTTGGACTGTGAATTGGGTGACCCCAGTTTGATTCCATGAAGGTGCAGGTCACTTTCTTTGTGATTGATCATGAAATCCTTTCTTTGGTCATTTGCACTGTACCTCTTCTCTCGCATGTACAGAAGTTTCAGTTCCTGCAAAAGTGAAGGCCTTTAATACTGGTAAACTGCTTGACAGCTTGCCCTCTGGTAGAATAATTTACATGTTTTTAAATTTTTTGGGCATTTTTAAAACTTCTTTAAAGTTTTGTCTATGATGTACAAATTGTAGATAACATGGCAGTGTACAATGAACATATTGGTAAATTTTCTTGTGTCAAGCATGGTCTCAGAAAATCTTGCAAAAATATTAACTCGACGGATAATAAATCCCTGATACAAATTATAAATGTACAACAGTACAGATTTTAAATTTTAAATGTATGGCATCATACAGCTTTCTCTCCATTTAAAAGTAGCTCTGTGGTACAATCAATTATGACCATAGCTTGGAGGTGCTTTGTCTGAAAAACTGTGTTTAATTGATCATTCCTTAATTTAATTGATTAATTGATTGATTGATGATGACCAAATTTCTTTGTCTTCATAGGTTTTGAATTAAACCAGTGATCTTCAGTATGGCTAGTCTCTACCAGACAGTGAAAGCATGTATCGTAAAGGTGAGTTCATTTATCAAGTAAAAATTGTTAAATCTAGAAATTTACAACCAGTGTTTTAAATACATGATTCAATTCAACTGTGAAAGGTTGGGCACTTACAACAAGGTGTCTTTTTTTGATAGAAGAAAACCATTGGCCTCTCTATATAGTTAGTTCAGTGTATATTTGGTATAATCTAGCTTATCTTTGGTATATACAAACTTCTACAGTTTAACTTTGTAGTGTGTTGCACTAATAAATGGTAAATATATTGAAAATATGTGAAACGCTTTGATCACTATTGTGAACAGTATATTGTGAATGGTAGTGCACTGCGTTTAACAGTTTGAGTTAACATCTGTTGAATTCAATGTTTTTAGTCCTTGTTTATCTTATGTGTTGGCTAGTGATTGTCTACATGTAAACACATTCTGGTCACTTAAAACCAGGAACAATGTTACTTCAAAATGCCTATCATAGTATGTCCATTTATTTAGTGATTGTATAGTCTAGTATTCTTCTTTTCTATGTATTGTAATTTTAAATTGCTCTCTGATTGTGTCACTAAATTCACCACATCACTTTTACTATTCTGAGTTCCTAACCTAGCAAGAAGCCAGTGACATAGTATTCTTTTATGTGAGGTAGTCTGCAGAAAGTCTGTGTGTTTTATGGTGTTTCTTGAAGTTGACATTGGAAAAGGGCAAATAACATCTTCCTCCACCAGTATTGCTTGTAGTAATTTGGTACAATTTTTTAACAATTCCATGCATTTGATTATGATAAAAATTTCAATTCCTCATGACGAATCTCAATCAAAGTAAGTAAATTCTCAATCAATAGTGCTTTCTGAATATGAAATGTCACATATTTATACAGGTACTGTTACTAAATCATCACTTTTATTTGCAGACACCACCATCAGAGCAAGTAGAGTTTGTTACTAAAGAAACAGAGGAAAGGGTAGATAACCCAGAGTTTGTGAAGGAAACTGATGCTCAAGATTTCTTATCCAATAAAAAAACAGATGAACAGTCAGGTATAATTGTTTATTCAAGTATAACCCCAAAAAAAGAATAAAGGAAAGAAAACTTGTTACTCATTTATCTATTCTATTGTTTTATCTGATGAATTGGAACAGAAATTTATTGAAAATACTCTTTACTGTAGCTCTTTCAGTAAGTAATATGGAGAATTAAGTTGGCAGTGGTAAAGGTATAAAATAGTTAATGATATAAAATACATGAGATTGTTCTGGTATAGAATATACAAAATAGTTCTGGTACAGAATATAATGGATAGTTCTAGTAAAGAGTACAGGTTTTGTTAACAGTCAATTTCTCTCCAGTTTGAATGATTAGTACTGTTCACTGTACCAGATTTTGAAAATGTATATCCAATGTGAAAAAATGTCAAATGAAAGATAACTGGTTGCATAGGTTTAAAGTAGTAATTTATGTACTTTTATAATGTATTGAACTATACTGTTGTCTGTCAAAATCATCATATGATTTTTGAAACAATTCCTTTTTAAACCCTTGATCTTCATTGATATAATGCTTAAAACATATCTGTTACTACTTCTAATTGCCAATTATGTAAGTTTTGAAGAATAATCTTTGATTGCAGAACAAAAAGCACAAGCAGGAGTGATATGGAGGGTGTCTAGTGGCCTTGGTTCTGGTTTATACAATGTTACAACAGGAGCTGTCGGCTATGGAGTGGGTAGTGTAAAATGGGTTGCTGGGAAAAGTTACGATGTTGGTACCGCAGTAGCAAGTCATGTAAAAGTGCCTTCAGTGCCGCTGCTGTCAAAGAAAAAAGATAAAAAGGAGTAGCATGATTTTGTTCATATGATAGTTTTGTAAGACTTGTTTTGATTGGTCAGTTTGTGATATATGATGAAATCCTGTATTCTTAAGCTCATTTAAATGGTGTGGTGCAATGTCTCGACAGAAAGTTAAAGCTGGACTACTTTTTATACAGAGACGATTATGAAGAATTGTGTTCATGGCTTTCTTGTTGCAGTAGTGGTAGTATGAAGTGGATACATTGAGCTGAATGTGCTAATTTGGACAGGGTGTTAGAATGGAGATGTGGTGTGATACGTCACCTGTTGATAAAATGTTGTAAAATTTACATGTTTGTGTTTAATGAAAACTTTAAGCATGTATTAGTTTTTATATGTACAAAAAATTGTTATGTTTGATATATTGTATGTGTTTGGAAAAAGCAATATGTTGTATACACATAAATATTAATATGGTGATCAACCAATCATTTCTCCCATTTGATCTGATTCAGCCAATAGGATAGGAGATATATTGTAAGGTTATATTTATGAAATGTCAAGAATTTATTTTTTAATTTTTTTTTTGTCACAGAAGTGATAATCATGTAATATGCATTTAAAGAATATTATAAAGTGTATTCCGGTGCTTTATTGTGTTATGAGGGCAGGGTTATATATTCAATGATTTCTCTTTTGGTATAATGAAACAAATAATAGTCGAAGTATTTGGAAAATCATTTTTTTAAAGTCTTTTTGTGATTGTTTAGGCAGAAAGTTTCAAATGGGTGGAGGTAAATTTTTATGTCAAGTCTTGGTACTGGAAGTTATTCAGGATTTAAAGACTCAACAAAAATCAGAGATATATTTTACAAAAATTATTATAAGGCATTGATAATACTTGATTGATGATTTTATTGTCAAATAAATTCATGCATTTGTCTTTTTAAGTTTAATGGTTAGAAGGAGTCAACAGTTTTCCATTTTAGTCAATGTATAGTATTTAAGTATATGTTATATTATATATAATTTTGTTCCTTTAACTGGTCACTTTTTTGTCATAAAGATGAGAATTAAAGTTTTTGTATGACAGGTATATTTTTTATGAAGTTATAAATGTATATGTTTTACAAATTATAAAGAATTTTCTTTGAATAAGTTGCTGTAGATAAATTAGGCTTGCTGGATTTAGTTTAACGTGGTAGTACAAATGCAAATTGTAATCATATCAAATTATAAGTTAACTTGTTGGTCGAATCCACTTTTTTCACTTAGAAATATTTTTATATTAGTAAAAATAGTATTCTATAATTATGTAGCAGTATTTTATTGTGTTATGTATTGTTTACACTTGTAGTGTGACCAGTATTTTAGAAAGAAAATATCTTCTTTTTTTTCATTCACAAGTAAAAATCAAAATTATCGAGAATATATTTTTTATTCAGGTAAAGAAACAAAAGAAAAATCAAAACATAAGGATATAGGAATAAACAAAATAATAGAAATTTGGGCAATGTTTTAGTTTACTATGTCTTACTGATGTTATGGTGAAAAAAATCTTGCTATTGTTTCTTTTTGTTTTGTTTTTTTAACTGAGTAAGTTTTGGAAATCATAAAAGGACAATCATGAAGTTAAACTGTTTCGGAATATCATGTCACACATATATGATGACCTGAAAGATATATATAGGAAGTGTGCTAGTCTGATTTGTTGTATTGAAGAAATCTGAAGACAAAAAAACAAAACAAAAAACAAAACGAAGGATTTTTTTTAAACTCATGAATAGGCTACACACCAAGTTAGTACAGATTCATTACATAACAACTAAAGCAGTATCAAGTACCATATATTGGAAACTTCATACAAGTGTGTTTGTTTGTTTATGTTGAAAGAAATTTTATTTTTTATTAGAAAACTGATATGTGTATAGTTAAAAGATTTATTTTTATACTAAACAATAGAAATTATCCATAACAGAGAGAAAAGAAGGCTATTTTAAATTTGTTTATTTGTTTTCACTTGATGATAATGTTAATGGCCAATGGCAAGGATTTTGCAGAGTTGCTGAATTAAAAACATGAAAGTATTAACAGAAACAGGTGTGCAATATTTTGAAATATGATTATATATGTATGTTCCCAATATGTCTTAATGCAATTTAGATAGAAATAATATCAGTATAAAGAAAGTATTCATAAACAGGCCTTAAATATGGTTAAAAAAAGAGAAATCATATCAGTGTCATTTATTGTATACTTCACTTCTAGTCAGGACTTGTAATACATGGAATTCTTGTTATGCAAATAAATAATCAAGAGAAATATTGCCTTGAAAGTATTAACGAAATAGGTATGCCATAAGTATTTATATTTACATCATATAGATTTTGTACCAAATATAAATATTTGATAATTATTATGTAATGAGTCCCCAGAAGTAACTAATCTTGTTGTTCTTACGATGCTATTGAAATGTTTTGATTCTCAACTTTATTTGTAAGTTTGTCTGAAAGGTTTAGACACATGATGTACCTGTATGTTCAACAGCTCAAAACAAAGAATTTTGTTTCATTTCTGTTTATTTAACTTTTATGTACATGTTGTATTAACATTTTGTCTTTTGTTCTTTATTGTTTTAAAAATTTTCTTTGTACATTTATATGTTTATTTTATTTACATTTTTTGTTGTTGATAATGATTATATGATTGCTTTAGTTCTGAATGAATGTATTTTCTTTTTTGTACAAATCTCATATAGTATTTAGTGTTGAGCTATGGTATCAGGCTAGACTGCGTTAATTTTTCGTTTACATAAATCAGTTTTTAAAGATGAATGAGTTCAATACAGAGAATTAGACCAATATCTAATTCTTTCATACAACATCTTTTTATTAAGCATTACAAATCTTTATATAGCTAGTATAGTTACAAAAAAAAAGAAAAATGTACAAAAAATGAGACATGAAATGTTGCATGATTTTTAGGTCAAATTGTATTGTCATCTTTTTTTCTTCAAACCATTTATAATATTGCAAAGTATAGAAAATTAGCAAGATTGTTACCTTGACTCTGCTGTGCCATGAAATATAGGGCAAGATTATACATTAATACATACTAGTCATTATTTAAATAGGTTAGGGATACTGTTGTTTTTTATTGAGAACAGCCAACAATTGTTTGTGTAAGTTTTGTATGTATGTGTAAAAGTGATTCCTTCAGTATTTTCATTTTATTTTCTTCAGACTCCCATTCTCATTTTTGTTCCTATTTTGTAACATTGATAATTGTGACTCACCTGTGCTTGAAAACATGTTAATTAACCCTTAAAGTGCTGGAACCAGTAAATGTAGATGACATTTGTTCTTTATTTAGAGAAATTGTCCTCATTGGCATGTTGGACACTGAATTATGCTTAATGGAGATATACATGATATTTCATTAAGCTTTATGTCATTTATAACATGTTAATCATTATGAAAACTCATAGCTAAAGTCAGTGAGATATATTTGATATCATTCATTTGTACAAATAAAAATAAGAGAAAGATGCAAATTTGTTTGATATCATAAACATGAAGTGCTTGTAAAATTATATCATATTTTTCATTGGCATTTCTTCTCTCTTGTACTGCCTATAAGTGTGGGAGATGTTTTTCAAAGCATCACTTTATAATGAGATATATTCTGTATTCACTCAAAACAGAGAAATGAGAAATATTTCTCCTGTGCATACTATCATAATTTCATTCTTACTTTTTCCACAGGCATTTGGCTCCTTTGATTGGTCTATTATGATTGTACACACAGTGACATACCCTCGTGTACTAATTGAGCCACGCCATGCGCAAAACCAACATAGTGGGTTTGCGACCATCATGGATCCAGACCAGCTTGCGCATCCGTGCAGTCTGATCAGGATCCATGCTGTTCGCTTACAAACCCTATTACAAGTAGAGAAACTGACAGCGAACAGCATGGATCCTGTTTCATATAATAAACTACAAACTGGAGCTAATTGCCTGTGCAACCTTCATGAAGAATGTAAACACTTAAGAAACATAAATGTTAAAATGTGATTAAACACTTAGTGCCAATATGTAATACAAGGTTGTATTTGAATGTTTTTAAATTTTTTGTTGTTGTATATTTTGTTTTCTTGTTATATCATTGTGTGAAACATTAGAGATTAAAGTAGTTCCATATTATTATGCCAATAGGAGAGATAGGTAATGTTATCTCAACAATTTCTTATTTTGTGAGATCAGTGATTTATATAATTCTTATTATTGATGTGAATTGTTTATTGTCAATAAAAAGATTTCAGTTATCTTCTTAACATGGATTTTCTTTGATATATAGCTTGCACTAAAGTTAAAATAAAGTGTTTAATTTTCAATAATTTTATTGCAAGTATTTCTTTTTTAATTCCTCTGTGTTAAAGATACTTTTATGATGTTTAAATCAGTATATTTTTTATGTTTTCAAGAAAGCATTAAAAAGAGTTTCCTACGAAGTTGATGAATAAAATCAGAAATTTTGTTGGCACTAATTTCATTTTTGTGTATTCTCAGGAGGAAAAGAACACTTTATTTCTATAAATTGTACTTACTGTACTTTTTAATGTTGATTTTTTTGTTCAGAGTATTAGAATGTTATCTTGAAAAGTAGTAAAGATGTTTAGTAAAGTATATGCAAGCACAAATTATTGTATGTATATTTTGAAGTAAACATGGTGAGTTTTGTCAAATAATTCAAACTTTTGCTATATGGATGTGCCTTCATGTATAATTATAAATTTAGGTCATTTAATTCTGTGTACAAGTTTTCTTGCCTCAAATTCTTACCTTAAATCTTATTGATTGTTTATGTTAAAAGTCTTTAAGCGGTCAAAATAATTTGAATTTTAATTACAAAAAAGGCTGTTAAGTTGAAATGTAGGAATAAATTTGATTTTATTTCTATAATCTATGTATTTTATGTTGCTAGTGGCTGATTTTGTGTTGGGGGACTTTAAATCAGCTGCCAAATCACAGTTGTGAGTGCAAATATGTCAGTATCTTCAGATTCTTTCTTGGAAATCTGTGGTTGTACTGTGGTGCCCTCGTGTCCCTGAAATAATGCACATAGGGCACCTGAGGTCTTCCTCCACCTGTTGTCACTTTTAACAATACAAAACAAAAATTGTTACTTTTAAATATGAATCTTATCTATTTCTGATTCCCAGATACAGAATCTCACTATAAAGAGATTTTTTTTAAATTTCATAACAGTGGTCAATTTTATTTTGAAAATTATTCATGGTGGATTGCAGTATTAAATGTTTTTGTAACATTAAAAAAAATCCACCTGAGATGTAAGCATGCAATTACTATATATGATATAAATTTACATGTTATAAATAGTATTTAAAACCCCGAAATAAGGACCATCTCTATATAATATTCATTCATATGAGTCATACAGACACAACATCATAAGGTCCTTATTTTTTACAATTTATTCATATGGATGTTATAATTTTTATATTTCGTTATTAATGAAAAATTTTTCAAAATAGTGTAACATGTTTAAAATTTCACTACTTATGTAAACAACCCTACTATATTTATTTAAAGTAATCACACTCCGTGAATAATTAGTTGTAAGAAAAGCTTAAATTTGACATTTTGATTTTGCAAATTGTATAAAAATCAAGATTTTTGCTATAATTCAAGTTATTTGAAAAGTAGTGTATTCTAGTGTTATAGTATATATAGTATTCTATTTTGATTATTTATGTGTCTTAATTTTATATAACATTGAAACTTCTATGTATTTTGAAGGATTTTGTGATAAATTTATTTTTAAATATAAAATCTGTCCAAGTTGCTTGCTGTTATAAGCTGATATAATCCTCCACATTTAAATCATCAATTCATATAGAAGACCATTTGTTTGTTGATAAGTGAATTCACTGATACTGATGATAACAACATTTTAATATGACCTTTTGATGATTATTACAATGATGATGAATATTAAAAAAGATTATTATCTTAAAATAAAACTAACAGTTAAGTCTTTTTATTTCTTTTAATCAATTGTTCATGTACTTTGTTGTTTAGATTCTGCCTCCATATTTATACTGTTCTGAATCTTACGCAGACAAATTTTGTATTGAAGATGACATACAATTGATATAAATAAATAATCATTGAACAGATACTCAAGTCAAAAGTGACATATTTTGAGATATAAAAGTAATTTACCCCGTTTGTTACTCATTTTTATAATAATCTCGTTTTTTGTAAGCACTAGACAATTAAGCATAAACAAATGAGCAGGTGCTCCGTTTAAAGATGGATTAAAAAATTGATTAAAAAACAAAACTTTGTCTGATTTTTAACTAATTTGGAAATTTTAACAACCCCCTTGAAATAACTACAGGGTGATCTGTTTCTGTATTATCTGGTTATCAGCACCATACAAGTAATTATGTTTTACCATATGATGATATATTTGATATCTTGCCATGAAGTGTCTTCCCTTTAATTAATTATTGCAATATACAAAATTTTGAATAGACATCTGAAATTTGTAATAATTACACTTGTATTTTGTAGAACATATGATTGTCATATATAGCAAATACTGGTACATGTACTTGTGTTGGGTATAGATTGTCTTACATATTGAATACATACAGCAAGTAATACACATGTACCGGTATGTTAAGTATGTATTATGCTAGACAGACACAATTTAGTAAAATTCTGTTATCTTTGTTGAAATCCAGACATATGTTTTATGCTTTGTAAATAATTTACATTATTGATTGATGAAATAAACTTTAAAAGCAATCAGTCTTGTTTTGAATTATTTCAAAAAGCTTAGTTTTGATTGCCCAACTAAATACTGTGATGGGGTGGTCTGTCTGTTATTGATGAGTAAGATCATAATCAACTTGGTCTACTTGAAGGTCTAGTCCAAAGAATTGTTGTATCGAAGTACGAGAACCATCCATTCATAACAAAATTATAACCAATTATAGCAAGTTATCCAAAATTTAAACATTTTACCTTTAATGTCAAGGTCATTTGTGAGTCAAGATCAAAGTTAACTCTGGTCTTCTTGAAGGGTTGTTGGGACCAAAGAAAGAGGACAATCCATTGGCAAGAAACAAAAAACAAGAGCCCGGTTTGAGCCGGGTGATGCTCCCCGAATAGGTTTTGGACACAAGAAAGTACACCTCTTGTAGTTTCAGAGTTATGTCCCTGGAAAAAGTTCAATAATTCCAAAATTAGGCAAGGCAGAGTTACTGTTCTTTGCACTGAACTTCTAATCAATGTGATCTATCAACCTACAAAGTTTCTCGATGATATCTCTTATGAGTTCCGAGTTATGTCCCTGACAACTTCAAAAAGTAAAAATAAACAAAGGGCAATAACTCCAGAATTAGGCAAGGCAGAGTTATGATTCTTGTGCACTGCACATCTACCCATTGAGATACATGTATATCTATCTACAAAGTTTCATGTTGATATCTCTTGTAGTTTTACAGCTATGTCCTGGACAAGATTTTTCTAAAAGGGGAGATAATTCAAAAATGAGGCTTAACAGAACTATGGTTCTTTCGCACTGCACCTCTACTCAATTAAATCTTTCTACCTACAATGTTTCATCTTGTTATCTCTTATAGTTTTAGAGTTATGTTCCGGACAAAGTTCAAAGTGTTAAAATTACCAAAGGGCAATAAATCCAAAATTAGGACAAAAAGAGTTATTGTTCTTATGCACTGCATATCTACCCATTGAGATCTATTCACCTACAAAGTTTCATGCTGATGTCTCTTATAGTTTTAGAGTCATGCCCCGGACAAGATTTTCAAACCGGGCAAAATAGAGTTATGGTTCTTTGACACTGCACTCCCCCTCAATGCCATCTACCACTGTATGAAGTTTCAACAAATTATCTCCAAGGGTTTTCAAGTTATCTTCCGGACAAGACAATGGATGGACAGACAGACAAGGCGCCGACTATATGCTCCCCCGAAATTTTTCGGCAAGCATAAAAATGGCCACCGTTTTTGGACTGCAACAGGAATGACAACCCGACTAGCAATAGCTCAAAATTTTCCTTCAAAAAAGTTGGGAAGCTAAAAATCACTTCTAAAATCTTTTTTTCTTTAGCTTTATACACAGAACATCCCACGCAAATTTGTTTAAATGTGGCCTAGTGATTTTAGTGAAGAAATAATGATTGTGGATAATGGATGGAGGAAAGAGCACCATAATTATATTCTTCATGCTTTTTAATTACTTTCCACAATTCAATATGAGAAATTTAATCTCTTGTGGAATGACTTTAAAATAAAAACAACTCTGATGTAAGAATGACAAACTTTACTCACAGCTTGTTTTGACTTAGTAAACATATCAGATGTAAATACGATATACAAAATTAATCTTGGAAGCAGTATTGGTATCATCTACTGTTTATAACTGTAATAAATATCCGTGATTTCATATATTTTGCTTAGTTTTAATACACACAAAAAATTGCACAAATGACGATTGCAGTACTTCTTTCAATAAATTTTAGCTATCAATGTTTCACAAAACTGAAGATCCTATACGACATCCCTGCAGACATGGAATAGGCAATACACAATAATATACAACATTCAAGTTCTATACAAATATGCTACATCTCAAGTACAAAACATGGTCTGATCGTTCACCCAAGAAACATGATGTTTGTAAGTTTTGGTGAAGTCAACATTGAAATGATACCATATATCATGGTCATTAAAATTTCAGAAAAGAAGGTTTTGGTGTCTTTTGTGTTAACTTAAATGCAAAACAAGCAAGAGTTGCCTGATTTATAAAACTCCTGAAGAAGTTTGAAGCAATGTAACATTGAATTGCTAAGATGTTAGCCTTATTGGATCTAAAGAAGGACTTTCAAAGTTATTTTTCTATACAAGTTTTTGTATTCACGACTGAATTAGACTACAAAGACATGATTTATGTAACTCTTGTAGAATTCAAGTCAAATATTTATGCTAATCATTCATGTACAGAAAGCATAATTAGGATCAATCCTACGAAGTTTGAATAAGGCAAAGATTTTCTTTTTTCAGAAATGGATAACAATATGCATCTGACATCACATGACTACAAAAAGCTCACCTCTACACTAAGTGAAAATAAATAGATTTCTATAATTCTTCTTTTTTAATCTTCATATAAAAGTTTAATTAATAAGCTTTTCTTTCCATTTGTTTTTATTTTAATCTTATGTAAATTGTAAAACACTTTTTGCCCTTGTTCATATTCAGGATATAGGATCTCTTTTTCCTCTCAACCTAACATGTCAACAAACCATTTTCCATTATAGTAACCTTCAATTAATAAATAAATTCTTAACCCATTATATTCTAATCAACTTTAGTGTAAAATTCTCTCCTCTTCATTCATGCAAGTTACGGTTCTCTCCACTTTATTCATGCAAGCAAAGGTTATTTCAATCAAGTTTCCAATACACTGAACTTCTTCCCCGTCTTTATATTTTTCAGGCTGATACATGTCTTTTTCTTCTTCTCATTTTTGGATGACATCTTGATTATTTATCTTTTTCAAACACTGCCCCTATGTGTAACAACAAAAAACTTTCTTTTTACACCTCATCTTAAAATGACAGTCCACAGAGTGATTGCCCCTTTATCAACTTATCTACTACATGTAACTAGAGTAATCTGCCCCTACAGTCTGCTGAGCCACAGTAGCAGTATAAAACCTTCCCTGGCACACTGCCAACTTCATAGTTGTAGTCCCATGTTAGTTCTGAGCCTGCACTTATATACCTAAAACACAAACAAGACTTAGTATGTTTTATTCTTCCTCACTTTCATAATGAGCAATGAAACTAAGACCATCTACAAAGTAATTGATTGTAAAAGATTCAAAATGAAGATACAGGACACAATTTTTTTACTGAATTAAAAACTTAATATATAACCATAGATTTTAAGATAACAAAATAATAAATGCATGAGATTTTTTGCACAACATGTGATTCAAAACAAGATCTTATCTGAAGGAAAGATTTCAATTTTTTCATGACTAGTACTGACAAACAAATAAATCTATTCATTTTTTGTATTTTTTTAAATGAAAAACACAATACATGTCCTTTCTCAGGAAAATCTGTGCAAAACTAACACTGCCTAACACCAAAGACAAACTTCAGACCTGTCATTAACGTTTTTTATGTCAGGTTTTAAATCACATTGTTACTTTAAGGTCATTTGGCAAGTTTTAAGCTTCTGTGGACTCTATGTGTCTGTCGATGTATCCATTATTTCTGGCTTGAGAGGGAATAAGACTAGAACCATCAACCTATTAGATAGATTTGAAACAATTGCACAAGTCTATACTTTTTGTAGCTCAATTTTTGTATCTTGATATTAAAATCCATTAAACTTCAAATGGTCTGTTCCAAATTCAAAGCAGAGGAAATCTATAACACAGGTTCAATAGGGTAAAGGTCAAATCATATGAGTCGACAAAACCAACATAGTGCGTTTTCGACCAGCATGGATCCAGACCAGCCTGCGCATCCGTGCAGTCTGATCAGGATCCATGCTGTTCGCTTACCAACTCTATTACAATTAGAGAAACTGATAGCAACAGCATGGATCCTGATCAGACTGCGCAGATTACATTGGTTTTGTCGTGATGCGGCTCATATAGAGTAGAAAAGTGTTTTAATTATAATGCAATAAAGTGATGCACTTACTGTCCTGCAAAAAATGCAATCCAAGGAAATCTGAGATCATGAGTGTCAGCAAAAACATTCTGTACAAACGCATTTGGAAAACAGCTATGCTGTAAGAATACAGAGAAATATATACTTTAATATAGATTTTAACATTTGATATTTATACAGTAATAAAATATCTTAATGCAGCTTTCTGCTACATGAATTTTAATTATGACCTTTTCTTAACTAAGCTGGTAGAGGAAGACCTAAGGTACCCTATCTTGTAGTACATGTAATTATTTTAGAGATGAGCATTAGCCTTTCAAATACACATTTGACTTTGTTTTAAGTCACTACTTTAGAATTAAGGGAGGCTTTACAGTAGTCACTTTTTTCTTCATTTCAAGCAAATGTGGTCATCTGGGTAGAACTACCAACAATAATTCTGTGAGATGTGTTCCTCGTGTGAAACAAGAAAGATTTAAACCATTTTAGGAGCAAAGAAATTCCAGGACATCAATATTAACCACACATACATATATTTCTACTTACGTTGAGGTATCGTCCAATATTTCCCATTGATTTGGCATCCATTATATAACATGATTGCTCATCCTGGTAGAAATCACGAGTTGATGGACCATGAAAACTGTCTTCATTATCCTCTATAATATTATAATGTATATTATAATTCAAAATAATACTCTTAAGTACCGGTAAATAGATGAAATATATTTATAACTTATATCAAATATCCTATCATTAAACTTGGGTAGAGCAGCTAGACATACATGTATATGCTATTGTGTAGATGAAAAAATTTACTTAAAAAATTTAAACTTAAAATAAACTTTAAATTACTTTTCTTAGTGCATTCTTGAAACAAGTGAAGAAGCTAACAATTACTTGTGGAACATCAGGTACCTGTGTGGAGAGTCAACCAAAACTTTGTACTCCACTTCCACTCAATCATTGATGCCAAATACCATGTTCACAATACATGTATATACTTAGGTAAATTATTGAAAGTGTTACTTCTAAATATTTCTTTTTAGTTTTAGTAGTATGTCTATTGCATGAAAATATTCCTCATTAGTCAGGTAGACACTTTTTAAGGCTAAAACAAATGTCACAAGCTTGTGGAATAATTACAAAGTTGTAATATATCAAAATGTATAAAGACATTCAAACTTCTGGTATAATGATAACATTAATTTCAAAAAACCCCAACCTGTATTATCTTTTCCATCTTTCTTTGAAGGGTTGATCTGTCCGTATCTTGCAGCTGTAGATCTGCCTGTTCTTCTTTTCTTCTCTGATGTACTATCTAATACTGAAAACATATAACATTTTCATTCTAAAAATCATTTAGTATCTTTTAATACCTAATACCAGGATTTTTTATTTCATTAAGGGCTGTGGTAACTGTAACAAAGTCACACACACTTAATGATTAGAATTAATGGTCATAAGTTTCAATCATATCATGGACACTGCTAACTTCATATGAAAGAAATTTATCCAACTACTGTATAACTATGGCAAGGCCAATATGTGCTGTTAATATGTGCTGTTAAGTATCTTTTGATATTTACTTTTTTGTGTTTCTACACACAGATCACAATGGCATAAAGCTTTAAGATTAAAATAAATAAAATTATATCTATTTTCTTAAGGCTTTAACGGCTAGTCCAGATTTCATTGCTAGAAATACGCCTGCCAATATAAACACATTAAAGGGAAGTAGTGATCCTATGGTTATGGTGTTTTCCTTTCAACAGATGGTTGTAGGTTTGAGCCCTGCTGTGGTCACAACCAAGTCTCCTCATAAGAAACCAGTACTGATTAGTTCTAGAAAGAACACCTAAGAGAGGTAGCTTTGTTCATAACTAAGCTTTAATAAATATTGTTACAACTATCATACCTGGCACCTCTGTTTCATCTAGATCAGGTAAATCACAATCAGTAGATTCTGGTGACTTTATAGGTCCCCCTGATGTACTCTTCTGTGCCGTCTGCTTCTTCTTTAACTGTTTCTCAGCGGAACTATAAATATTAATATATAAATATACAAAGTCAAACTTAATTGTGTGGGGGCGTGGCCAAGTGGTTACCGTGCCGGAATACTAAGGATTGCTGACCAACTGTACTGAAACCCAGTTAGGGGCAAGTCGTTGCTTCGTTGAGCAAGAAAACTTTACACTCATTGCTTAGTACAGTTGGTTCAATAACAAATTTGAGAGTGTTTCAATAAGCTAATAGCTTCCAACACAATCAAACTTAATAAATTCGTTTAAACTAATATAACATATCTGTAATACAGTTGTAGATGTATTACATCCAGTATAATCTCTCATGATAAGGCAATAGACCAGTATGTAGTTATCAATAACATGTTAAATTAAAATGATTTTGTCTAATGTATTTACAATAAATTTTACAGTAATTCTATTAAGCAGAAAAGCAGGGAGACTTTTTTCTCATTTATTGTTTGTGTACAGTTTGGAGTCATATTGATAATGTATAGGTCATAATGAAAATTCCAGCTTTTCTGCTGTTGGAAGATAACTAATGCCGGCTCTAAATGCTATTATTTCAAGAACAAATTAACACTCTGGTCATGCCACTTACTTTCTGTATACCAGCTACATTGTACATAACATTTGTCTCAAGTTTCAACCACATAAAGAACTTTCTGATAAATACATTTATAATTTACTTGTGTACTTACACTTCTCTGCTTGTCTTCTGCTTCTCCGACTCCTGGCGACTTTTTCTTCTGTAATAAAGTACAAGCATTGTATGAAATAGAGAATGAGATTGTGTCTGAGGTATGATTTAAATTTGACACTTGCAATATTATTAGCCTAAAGCCACAAATGCGATTATTACTTCTGGACTTGTAAGATTATGCAAATATTATTTCACAAAATATTAAATAGAGTCAAAAATGCTGACACTGATGAAATTATCATCAAGCTGTGATCAAACTATGGCCTCCCTTGTACTTCAAAATAGTACGGAATATCTATTTGAATCATTAACACAGTAACTTTGTTTTGTATTGAACATTAATCTAATAATTTTTTTCACTTCTTGCATTTTGTACCAAAATGATCAAACATTTATATCAAACAACAAAGTGTCAGTGTAAGAAATTAAAGTCGCTGAGATTTTTTAGATTTCTCACTGTTTTATATATTGATATTTTTTTACAACTTAAAAGTTAGTCTTTATATAAAGATAGACAACCTTTAACTTTATCAACATGGTAACAAAATGAAAGTTAAGAAAGTTTTTTGGTAGCCCTACCTAGTAACATGTAATTTTTGAGACACTGTTTCTTCTAGGCGACCAGCTTTTTTATCTGTAAATGACCTATAAAATAATCATAATACTTAAAATAATCTCCTGCTTGGAATCAAATTTCTTATGTTAAAAGAACTTCATGTTAAAAATAGTAATAGTAACAAGAAAATTTATGAAACAATAATTCTTTTCAATACAATTATATATTTTTGGAAGGTGACCTTCATTGCATTATAAATGGGCACATATGGGCACCCGAGTAGAACCACTGACGTTCCTTAAGCTAGCTGGATAGCTTCCTCACATGAAAGAATCCAGAGTTCAAGCCGAGATTGGTGAGGGGCAAGCAACTTGAAGTCAAAGACCTTAACCAATTGACCATGGATGCCCTATCCATTACTTCTTCCACTGATAAAATATAAATACAAACAAGAACATTACAGTCAAAAATTATTTTGACATTTCATAAAGTTGGACATTGACATTACAGTGACTGTCACATTTTGACGACAATATCAAAATTATGTTTGTTGCAAACATGTGTTATTAAACCTGTATTGGATGCCCCAGTTACCATAATGGTGTTAAACTAGTTCTAACAACCAGTAAATGTTCAAGAACTTACTCATCAGAATCTGAACCAATGCCAGCTTCTTCACTTTCATCAGTTTCAAATTCAGCATCATCTCCTCCTATACCTTCATCTATATCTTCTACATCACTCTCATAACCTTCCTTCTGTCTCTCAACAACCTGTAACAAATCACCATGTAAATATATGCTTCAACAATGAAACAATCCATTCTCAACATAATCAGAGAAATAATTATGTAAATATATGCTTCATCAATAAACAATCATTTCTCAACATAACCAATGAATATATATGCATGATCAATGAAACAGTAAATAATTCCTTTCTTGTCATAACTAAAGAAATGAATTTTCAAAATCCTAAAACCATTTCAACCTATCCAATTCTGAAAGTTAAAGGAACCAAAGTCACATCCGAGCTAAATTAATTTTTGTCTCATTTCTCGCAACATCATATTTGATAATATATTGTGATAAATAAAATTCTTAACCTCATTTATTTTATCTATTTGTTTTTTTCATGGATACTATTAAGAATGTTATTACTGCAACAATGTTTATTTCTATTTGTACTAACATTCTACATAATATCCAGGTACCAAATATACATTCAAGTTATGTTTATATATTACAAACAAATTACTTTTACTTGATCCTTTGGCAATTAATGAATTCCATACCAATAAGAAAAGAAGGAATCATGACAATTATTGTAGCAGTGCTAATTTAAAACATCAACCTGAAAAACAAACTATTATAAATTTTAAGTAAAACTTAAACAATAATATTGTTTGTAATATATTTATAATGCCTTATTTTCTTTTCAGGCCCATTTTTCTTGTTCTTATTTTGTATAAACTACACCAAATAAATATCTAGCAAAAAACTCTATTGTGTTGTCTTGCCCTAAAACCATAAAGGCCCAGCTGCTAAATTATTACCTCTATATAGTCTAGTTCAGCTAAATATTCATCTCCATATTGTTGTCCATCCTCGTTCGCACCTTGATCTGTTAACAACTGGCCTGCATAGATACAAATAAAACCTCCCTTTGGAATGTCGTCAAGGCAACGTAAACCCCAACCTCTGTAAAATATACAAACATTGATGTCACTTGATGAGGTTCAAAACAATATCTTAAACCCTTTGCCTGCTGGAACTGGGAAGGACTCGTCTTTGCCCCTACTATAGAGCCAGGTCAACCTTCAGTCTGGCCAGGCTCTTTACAATTAGTAGCTCAATTTTAGTACATGTATTTTGATATTAAAATCCCTTAAATTTCAAATGTACTGTTCAAATTTAAAGCTGGACAAATCCATTACACAAATTAAAACAGTAAACAATTCATATATAGCTCACTCAAGAGACCGGCATGCTGATCATTTTTAAGTTATGTAGTTAATTGAGTAGATGTTACTGTTGTTCTATTGACTTCTAAGCCAGTTTTAACAGAATTCTGACCACAGAACAATGTAACTGAGGCTGTTATAAGTTCTTTTCAAAAAGTTAACTAACCTTTTTTCTGTTTTAAACACCTGAAGTCTGTTAGATAGGCCATTTTGTACGACCCTGTTACGGCATCGATTGTCACATTTACATCGTGAATTGCACTCATACACCCTGTAATATAACATTATAATGTACAAGTCATTTCATTATATATAATAATACTTAGCTTTTGCTAGCCAATACAGCATGGTGCTACATTAAAGCAGGGCTCACACCAAAGTGCCCGAGTTGTTGCCTGAATTGCCTCTTTAACATGGTTAAGTAATTATAAAAATAATGCATATCCATTAAAATATGTTAATTTTAACATACCCGGACAGAAGCGGCTCTTGTAAGCGTCTATAATGGTACCCAGCATCAGGGATTGGTTTCCCTCCATTTATAACAGCAGACGTCTCGATTGTCAGCTGCTGACATCGGCACTTCGTACGGTCCTGATAACAAATTATAACATTTATCATATCTTTATATTTCATAAAAATGTCATACATGTATATTCAGTACATGTCATGCATTGTTTCATAAAAATCACAGTGAAGTTATTACTGTGAAGTTAAAACTTATCCTGCAGGTAAATCTTAAGAAAGAAAACCTCTAATTTATGCCTTGTCTTATACCCAAAGATTTTAATTATCTGTTTATTATTTACTATAATATTGTATTAAATTACACATTTTTGTCTATAAACTTTCAACAATAATTGTTATGAAATCATATCAAAATTTTTTCTTATTTGTAGCATTTCTTGAACAAATTTACAACAATTTGAAATAAAGACGTTATTACAAAGAATGGAACAAAAAATAAATCACAAATTCAATCTTACCCTACAGTTGTCCTCGCAATCACAACATTCCAGGAAGTTGGGGTCAAGATTTAATTTGACCCCTGAGGCAGGAATACGCTGATTAGAATAGTCGACATAGTCTGGATATTGTCTATCTATACCATTAACACATGATATAACCACATTCTCCTTGCCATAGGATATATCTTTAATGTCACAAAATGTCTGAAAATAATGAAATATTTTTATTTTAGTTGAGCTTTAGAATCACCAACCCCAAATATCCTGGCACAATAGTAGTCTCACAGGAAAAAATCAAAACCCCTAGTGGTAAATCAAGCCAATTGTGGTGAGGGAAAAGTCAGCAACCTTAACCATTTGGTCATGGAGGACCTAGTAACCAGGCTATAAATCAGATCAATCTCAGAAAATAGCTTTTCAATTTCCTTTTCTTTTCTGTTTTCATGTAAAAATTTAGCAGAGGCTGTAATCTAGTGTCCTTTTGCATGCATATCAAATGGTTTACATAAGAAAAAGACTATAAAGGTAAAAGTAATAATTCCCAACCTTGGTGAGTTGAAATTTTAAAGGTAAGAGTAGGAAGTTCTGACCTTGACGAAGGGATAATAATAAAGGTAAGAGTAGGAAGTTCTGACCTTGACAAAGGGATAATAATAATGGTAAGAGTACGAAGTTCTGACTTTGACAAAGTGATAATAATAAAGGTAAGAGTACGAAGTTCTGACCTTGACAGGAATAAATTCATGATGTACATGTAGTTCTGCATCACAACAGAAGTTGTCAATACTTAGACCACTCTTTGTAATTTCAAGGAATGAATCCACCTCATCTAGATTACGTAAACGTCTCCCACATGGTGCACGATAAAACACAACCCGTCTTCCATATGGTTTTGTCTTTGCTACATGCCTGTATGATTAATAAAATGGTTAAATATTTACACAAGTTTTCTAACTAACAAAACTATCTTCAAGGTCACATGGCATCTTTTAAACCAATAAAAGTTGAGGAAGACACCAGAATCCATTTCGTGAATTATTTAAGTCATAAACAGACATATGACTAGAACAAATAGCCTTCTGTAAGGTAACAGGCTGTTTCTAGATATAAACAGTTACTTACATAATACAGCTGTCAAGGTCATAAAACTTCAATTATTCACCAAAATTATGTTAACTGAGAGATAATTCACTCAAATTGACCACAATGGAAGGTCAACTAGATAAGTCTTATGACAACATTGTCCTGTATTGCAGTATTTGTTGTTAATGCCAACAAGGCAGTCTGAAGGACAGTTTTATCTCCTGCCATAATACAATTTTCATGCTTTAACCATCCCCTAAGTAAGACCTTGAAAGAAGCAACCTGGATTTTTCACTTATCACATTTTCCAAGTGATTTAAAATAAGCTTTTAAGTAGTTTAAAGGACGGACTAACATACAGTGTCAATTCCTATAATTCCCATTCCAATATAGCAGGGAATTAGGAAGTAAAATAAAACTACATTAAAATTTTATAAATATAGCATTCTAATTTTCCAGAATAAGCAGGTGAATGGAAGAAAGGTTTAAGTTGTCAATTACCTTTCCCATCCATAAAACAGTGGTATAAGTAATGGATTATTCCCCTTCAATTTTTCGGGATCATCATTTATGTTATTCAAACATTTTCTGCTACATACATGTTTCACTAAAATAAAGAGGACAATATTATTTGGCATAAAAAAAGACATCGAACAGCTGTATAAGGTTTCATAAGTAACAATAAATATTCTTTTTGTTAAATAATATGTAACACAAACCATGCTAAAATGTTAAGGCCATATTCAGCTGATGAGACAAGAGGTATCTGCAGGTAACTAGGTAGAAACAACTAACTCTCTTTTTCCCATTTGATACATAAAATAATTCAAATTTTCCAATGATATTCAAATCCACAGAAATGTAGAGCTTTTGATTCCAATTTCAGAAAACAATAAAAACTTTTCTATGAATTTACTTAATACAAGAATTAATCTGGGAATAATATCTTGCAGATCACTTCATATTTAATCTTTTCTGAAGGTTTGTAACATGTACTACACATTCAATGAGATATCCATAATGCTAAATGAAAATTCAATTACCCATCTTTTTATGTATCTTATCTTTGGCAGATATAATATGGTCCCGTCTGGTACCAAATGATTCCAGATCTGAAACACATAAAGTCATACATATAATCTTTATTCATTTCCAACATGTACACACATAGTACAATCTCTGCACAGCAACACCCTTTAGTTTAGTTTATACAAATAAATTTTTGTTTGATTGTGTTGGAAGCTGTAAGCTTATTGAAACACTCTGAATCTGTGCCTGGAACTAACCAGTACCAAGCAAAGAATGTAAAGTTTCTTGCTCAAGGAAACAAAATATTGCCCCTGACACAGTTTGAACCTACTTGGCCAGCAATCCTTACATTACTACTATACTAGTCTGACACGTTAACCACTCAGCCACGTTGCCCGAGCAACATCCTTTGGGAAACAAATATTTTGGTTGTTGCTGAAAGATGTTGCTCAAGAGTGGTTTGATATATAATTTGTTAAGTCTTAGGCTGTTATTAAAAGGATATTGCTCTATAAAGGGCCACATTGCAGAGATTGCACTGTACTTGTATATCATTCTAAAACTATAGACACCACAATTAAGTAAATATAATTCTTTTTTATCTTTTTACATTTTTAAATTTTGTTTGAAATCTAAGTACATGTAATACTGACTAAATTTCAGTAAGTATGTGGCTCATGGGTAAAATATTTCTTATCTTAAACTTGCATTGAGGGTATAGCTATTCTATAGACTAAATATGATGATCATATGAACATTTAAAAAATATTTGTAAAACAGAAATTTGCTTTCTGATTGAAATTTTTCTTAAATCATTTGAGATATCGATTGCTAAAGGCACATAATGCCTCAGAAATTCATATATACTGATAATAAATATATAATAACGTTAAGTCTTTCCAAATTTTGAAAGAAAATTATTCGATCTTATATAAAAACCAAAAGTTGCCCATGAGGGTTTTTTCTCCCTCATAAACCAGTGAAATTTTAACTACCAAATAAATTTCCCCTCAAAATGTATATAAATGAGAAAATTGCTAGAGATATTTGTGTAAAAAGTAGTTTTTATCATTAAAATAAACCCCTAAAATAAATCAACAAAACAACTCATACATCTTTTTTATACATGTAGTTAATAGGCTATTGTGAATGAATATACAATCATGTATAAAAGAAAGACATTGCCTATTCTTTATATTAATGTCAGAAAACTGATAACTTCCAATAACCTTAACATCAAGTAACGTTTTTACCTTTTTAAAACAAATATGCCTTTGACATTAATATCAATTCATGTAAATTATACCAAACTATTAAACTACAAACATTAAAATTGATATTACTGCACAATAGCCTGAAACCACCAACATTTTTATTTTATAATTTTACATACTGCTTGTGAAAACTGGAATAAAAATACATCACACTGTAATTCTGTATTCAAATAACTCAGCAAATTAACCATGATTGGTCAAATAAATTTGTGCACTAGTGATTGAAACAAGAGCTGTCCGTAAGACAGCGCGCTCGACTTTTTTAGTGCTTGCCTATAATACAAAACATTGACAGTTAAGGGCCATAATTCAAATAAAATCTTTGACAGAATTACCTTCTCCTGGACATGTTTGGGAATCATGATTGTAAACAAGTATTCCAACTTTCAAATTAATATCTCAAACAGTTCAGTCAAAAAGTGGACTGGTACTAAAAACTTAACCAAGATTCTAAGTCGATAAAAGGCCTTAATTTTTAAAACAAATCCTTGACAGAGTTACCTTCTCTTGCGTACAGATGGGGGTAATGATGTGAAATAGCATTAAAAGTTTCAAAGCAATATCTCAAAGGGTTAAGGCAATAAGTGGATTTTACCCATATTCAATGTATTTTCTAAGTCAAAAAGGGGCATAATTCTGTCAAAAACCTTGACAGAGTTATGTCCTCTTGACTGTTGATGAAGGTCGTGATGGTAAACAAGTATGGTCAGTTTCAAAGCAATACCTCCAATGGTTTTGAAATAAAGTGAGGTGGTACAAAAAACTTAACCAAGATTCTAAGTCGATAAAAGGCCTTAATTTTTAAAACAAATCCTTGACAGAGTTACCTTCTCTTGCGTACAGATGGGGGTAATGATGTGAAATAGCATTAAAAGTTTCAAAGCAATATCTCAAAGGGTTAAGGCAATAAGTGGATTTTACCCATATTCAATGTATTTTCTAAGTCAAAAAGGGGCATAATTCTGTCAAAAACCTTGACAGAGTTATGTCCTCTTGTCTGTTGATGAAGGTCGTGATGGTAAACAAGTATGGTCAGTTTCAAAGCAATACCTCCAATGGTTTTGAAATAAAGTGAGGTGGTACAAAAAACTTAACCAAGCTCAATACACTTTCTAAGTCAAAAAAGGGCCATAATTCTGTCAAAAACCTTGACAGAGTTAAGTTCTCTTGTCTGTAGATGGAGGTTATGATGGTGAACAAGTATGGTAAGTTTCAAAGCCATACTTGTAATACTTCTGAAATAAAGTGGGGTGGTACGAAAAACTTAACCAAGGTGTGACGCCAACGCTAACGCTAACGCCGACGCCGACGCCGGGGCGAGTAGGATAGCTCCCCTTTTCATAGAAAAGTCGAGCTAAAAATAAATAATGCAAGAACAAAAATAACAAAACAAAGTTTAAACATTTACTTACTTTTCCCTTGAAAATAAATATTTAAGTCTCTTAATGTAATAGAATAACACAAAATTCATATCACAATGCTTTAAGCAAATTCTTTGAATCATTAATTATCATTGGACAATTTTAAGTTGTATATCAAGTTAAAACTAACTGGCAACCAATATTAACAGAATTAAATTAATTTACTTTTATCCAAGTTAATATTCTACTTAATCTAAACAATGTTCAAAGTCTTATTTTGCTCAGTTTATATTAACCTTTGATACTTGATCACAGTGTACTGCTTTGTGCTTCTTGAATTTTTAATATTAAATTTTTTTTTAATTTATCAGCAAACAGTAGCCTTGTCAGACTTTATTGATGTGCAGGGTAATATGGCATTTATGTTGCCTTAAACTATGTATTTCAGTAATTTTATCTTGAAAAAGTGTATCATATCACTGTTAAGCTTTCTTCTAAACACCATCTCTAGAGATATTTAAGATGAGAGCTATTCATAACAACTTAGTGAAGGTTTTTTTCTAAAAATACAAGATCGGGAAATGAATCGTCTGCTTTACTAAAGAGCAGACCGGTAGATTTGAGGTATCGAGGGGTTTCCTTTTTGTTTATGTATTCTATTGTCGGCAAATTTCATTTTTCAACTGAATTCTCTTGATTTGACCATAATATGAAATGATTTATCTAAAAATTACATATTTAACCATTAGAAAAGCTGAAGGTCACTTTAAACTGGAGGTTTATGTTGTAAACAGCTGATAGCACTAATGGAGTTAAGAAAATGACTATACAGATTCCCACTATGAATACAGCTTTTATTTTCTTTTATATTCGTGTATAATTCAACAATGTGTGATCATAATACCCAATAATTGTCAGTCATTTGAGCATTTAAATACTATATATCTGACTTCCATATTTGTTCATATCATTTCACACAGTGTTATCATTAATGATACTATATTTAAAATCTTATTCCCCTACAATTAGAAAGAAAATAAGATATGAAAAACTAAGATGGCTTATGTACTAAATAATCACTCAATTGTGCTTATAGCCATAAAAAGAGAATGAATAAGTTGTATAAGAGCTACTGGATGAGTAAATTTACTGTAATCTATTGTTCCTCTGGCCACATAAGTAGCTATAAGTAAGTATTAGAACAACAATTGGAGATATATGTAGCAAAAACAAATTGTCACCTTAGTGCAATAACTAGTTAACTCCTATTAAATTTAGAAGGACTGAACCCATTACTGCACTAAGGTGATGACAAGTATGTTATCATGATGCAATCTCCGTTATCATTATTGTACTTTAAGTCATACAAAATATTTTTTAGACAATAAAATGTATGAAATAAAAAGTACTGTTGTCTTCTAAGCCATAAACTATCTATATTATGTGCAAATATTTGAAAATATATTGTCATATACTGTTTTCTAAGCCAAATAAACCATTGTATTATTAATGTTCACAGACGGACAAAACAGCATACATACAGATATGGACAAAGGGGACAAAGAGACAACCTACCAACAGTTCCGGCATCTTCTGATGGAGCAAGCCTTTCTTGTAATACTGTTGCCATATCTTTACTGCTCTTACTAGTATTACCACCACTACTGATTGTAGATGTTGTAAACTTATCTGTAAAGAATCATTAAACATAATACAGTTTACCCCATAAATGAGGCAAAAACATTTTTCTTATGTTTGTGAAATTTGTGCCCAAAAAACATCCAAACTAGCATTGGCAACGTTCTGTAATGAATCCAAGGCCCTTATCCAGGTGTTTATATTATACAGATACAGAATAAACCTAATATATAGTCATGGCTTAATCAAATGGTAAATTGGTGGATCTAAAATTCATTTATTTGAATTTTTTTGCTAGCTAAATAACAATTAAAGAAGATTTTTCTTTTTACAAAAGACAACTTTTTTTACAGGAGAGATGACAAAGTGATTAAGATGTCTGCCTCTAAACGTAGCAACCTAGGGTCTGAGAGCTCCTGGGGTTGTCACCATGCTTAAATATTTAGAACAGTACTGGGGACTTTCAGAAAGTAGATTTATCAGCTGTTCAATATTCCCTTTCATCACAATAATTAATCTTATGTCAAAGTGTTACCTTGAGACTGTACTTTAAGGGAGGGTTTCTTATCCTCAGCCCCGCCTTTATCTTTCTTTATTTTGATCCACGGAGCCTCCCATATCTGACCTGTGTTTAGTGTTGACCCCTGTGTTGTACTCTTCTTAGCTACAGACTTCTTCTTATCAGCTTTAGCTGGTGAATCTAAAATACATGATAATAATATATACAAGGCACTGTTTGTTAATATATAAGTATAACTTACGAGCATAAGTCATTTTTATTTTACAGAAATACAAATACGGACCCCTCTTGAAAATATATTAAATGTGGTTTTAGTTGATATGTGGTCTCTGAAATTATTAATGCACAATATCTGATGAAAACATGAACAAAGATGTTGCCTGTGTCTAAACTGACATGTTTTCTTATCTAATCTTATCTAAAGAAGGTCCTTAGCTCAACTGTAGTTAAGGTAAATGTAGGAGAAAAAAATACACAAATATCAATGGTAAGATTGGCTTACTATTATCAGAGCTGTTGTTTCGTGTATATTCTACAACTGGTTTCTTTGGCCCTGCTACAGTTAGGTTATGTCTCTTGACTTTACCAGCATTTCTGTTTGCTTCTGCATTAGCCTGTAAAAATGTTACACATCTCTTAAGCTACTACATCTTATATGATATAAAAGTTAAACTATCAACCTGTCGTTATTGTGTAATGAGTTTGCCCTGCTTTTAACTTGGAACAATTCATTTGATGTTCAAAATATTACAGTATCAAAATACAAGAGCAGGTTAAGGGTTCATATTCATACATTTGCTCATCAAAGAAATGATAAACATTAAATGAAGTTCTGGCTCTCCATATCTTTGATTTAATACTTGTGTATCGACTATGACATTTGTTATTTTTTCATCTTTTCACATTAATAACACTGGCAAAATATAAGAAAACTATAACAATTACTATCTAATGTTTATTCAAGAACATGTTTAGATAAGAGTTATTCTGTTTGCACGATTGATAGTTAAAACAATGAGACCATGTTTGAAACTCATAGAAAAGCCTTTCATTTTCATTCTTCTACAGTCCCTAAATATTTTCATATTTTAACATTAACTCCGAGGCTTGAACCATCATGATAAAAAACTTATACATGGATTGGTATTACATAAATATATATCTGAAACCAAAATACATACGAGTGCGGTATAAAGAGGTTCTAATCTTGTGGATCCCCTGTAGATCCATTCACTACGTTTATCATACGGGAAGAACATCAGGACAAGGCTCGCGTCCACTTCATCCACCTTGGCTGTCCACCATTTACCCTTCCACTCTGTCTTCACTGTCTGTCCCTTGTGTAGACGTACCATTGGTCTCTGTAATATCAAATATATCAAATACATATCTTACTTAAAACATGATGAGACACACAGTGCCGAAAATTTAATTCAACAAAACAATAGAAACATACCTACATTAATTGACAAAATTTCAGTTACAGAAAATCAGAGTCACTGAGGTAAAATATCATATCACAAAAAGATGTTGTTTTTTTTTCCGTTTTGATTTTGGTTTTATTGCATCACCAACATAGTCTAAGTTATATGGAGCCGAATCAGGAAAGATGATTTTGGCTAACCCCAAGTGTTACAAATTAAGCAAAACCAGTGATCAAAACCACCTCATCTGCTGGAGCTTAAAGAGATGCACAAGACTCCAATAATTTGAACCCTTTCAGTCACCTCTTTCGATCATGCATGGATAAACTGTGCCTGCAATTCTAATGTCTCAACTGTAAAGGCAACCCCTCAGCCACAAGGGGCACAGATGAAGTAGTGATGAATTTTGAATTAAAGATTACACAATTTGTAGATGAACTAAAAAAATATTGCTGTCATTCAAGAAATTCTTTATTTTGTGACACAAATTGCCAACATCATTGGACTCAGAAGAAAACACCTATAGTCTACTTGCCAAGTTTTGAATTTGGAACTGTCCATAGTTAATTTCAATATCAAATTTATAGAAAATAATCTGTCAAGAGCACCTTAAGGACAGACTGACAGACCTGGCTCCACACTAGTTACATGGCAAGTCAGCAGCCCTGCTAACATATCGAGAATTTAAATAATGCAACAGCTTTTTTTAAAATTTAATTTAGTTTAAACATATTTATTTTAGCTTGATTGCAAAACAAGTATTTGAAACTCATATTAATCATTTTCGAGTTCACTTCCTGGAACTAACCAGTACTGGTGATAAGAAATCATCGTCCTGACTTGAGTATGGCTCAAACCCTTTTATTCAAGGTTGATAGTATCTTAGACCTTCAAAAACAAGTAACCTTGGAAACCTATATAACAATATGTTTGTCTGACAGAAGAAAAGATAAGGGAAGTTTTACTACTAAATTATTACCTCTGGATACTGAGCCAAATAATCTTTGACAAAATCTTGTGAGTCTGGATGAATATCATCCCAAACGTTCTTACCTATAATATAAAATATACAAACACCATATTAAACAAAATACAAATTTCAGTTCCTTTTCAACATTAGAAATAATAAAATGTTAAGAAGAACCCCTATATATTATACTTATTTCATTAAAATAAATTTTTTTCAAGACCTAAAACTTTTTTTCACCAAAAAACATAGTGATTTTTTTCTATCATTACTTAAAGACATGCTCATATTTACATTTGAATTATACCTGTGGTTGAAATGGAATGACTTACTTTGATAGAATACTTTGTGAATTTCTCTGGAGCTACAGTACTGAGCATAACCATCATCAAAGAACACAAGATACCTGTAATGTTTGTTAAGTCATTTTATTATCTATGTTGGAGAAAGCTTGCAGATTATGATTTATGTTTTTATGACAATCTGGCTAACAACAATGTATATAGATTGTCATTTACACTCCTCAGTATTATATATGAAGAAGTTAACAGTTTCTTGCAGAAACAACACAAATCTGGAATTATTCATTTATAAAGTGTTCAACTGATGCTAAATCTTCCAAACTGTTTCTTTTTTTAGATCACTTTTACCTGTGGTAAAGGATTTAAAATTTAGTGGTTATGGAGTCTGTCTCTCAGCCTAGGGATAGTAGGGTTTAAGTATTTCATGAAGTTAAGAAACCAGAACAGACCAAGATTCAGTCACCACTAGCAAGCAGTGCTAAACTAAGGTATGTGAATAGAGTGATCTCTTCAGTCTGTGACAGTATTTCAGTCATTTACAGATGGGACAGAAATCCATTTTTTTCATGCAAATCATTATAATTTAAGAAGTACTGCACTTAGGACTTAAATGATTCATGAAACCTTTCCTTGCTGACCTAACTAGCTAGTCTACAGTGCAATATTATTATAGCATATACATGTATAAAAATGTAGTGAATTCCTATACATTACCTTAGCTCATTTCTGCCATTGGGAGCTTCTGCTACAATCCCAGCATAGAAAGCATCGTCTGTGTCTTCATCTTTATATAGAGCTATAACATACACAACCATACAATATCATACAATATCATAGTATAACCAAATAAAAATGACAGAGGGGTAAGTCATGTGGCAACTTTAAGAAGTTAAGAGGTGACCACTTTTGCTTTAAATAGAACATTCAGAGCTGGATCGAACAGCTTTCTCACATCAACTGAAACATTTACTTAACAAAATATTCTACTGTATTATAACTTTTAATTCAACAACTTTCATTTCATGTTGCTCGATAAAACCTAGCTATCTGAATTAAAAAAAAATAAGTTTAAACAAAATATGAAATAAGTTACCAATAATCCTGGTTCCTACAGTAACAGGTTTGTTTATACTATCTAGAAACGCCACTTGTTTAGGTGTGACAACCTTTGATATTTTTCTTTGCTCAAATTTGATCTTGTATTTCCTCTGCAAAGAAATAAAAAATGTTATCACTCTGAATACTATCAAACAGACAAGTTATTCTTTATAAATATTTGAGTAGTGCTACATGTACACACATTACAGTTAAAGGTGCATGTCTCCTGATGAGCCAAAATATTTCAATAAAATCAAACTTGAGAAAACTGTACTAAGATTTTTAGAAAAGTAAAAAGATTCAAGATTCAATTACTGATTTACAGGTGATGTTGCAGTATAAATCACCATCACTTTAAACTATTAATAATTATTGACGAAAATACATTAAACTTTTATTTGGTAAATTTTAAAGTCACACAAACAATATTAAGGTGACTACTATTCAGCTAATGTGGTGAAGGAAGACCTCAGGTGTCCCTCTTTGCATTATTTCAGGCACAAGCTGGAACCTGTGTTGGACCACAGACTTGCCACCTTAAGCTAGCTGGAATTGCTTACATGAAAGAATCAAAAGTACCTCACAGGTTCGACTCACAGTGGTGAGGGACAAGTGGTTAAAAGTCAGCACTCGAGCCCATTAATAAGTATATGAGATTATAACAGTAACCAAGACTATGCTTACCTCATCCACTGGTCTGGTAATACTGTATATTTCTGTAATAGTTCCCTTCTCCCACATGTCACCTGTACGTCTGCTCAATACTGTCATACCAGGCTTCATTTTACTGAAAACATGAAATACTATTAACACAGAAAATATGTTTATCTACATAATGACATAAAGAGTTTTTTCTGTAAATACTGCCAGCATTTGTGAAGACATAAAAATCATTTTCTTTCAACTCATCCGGCTTTTGTTAGGACATGGAAGTGCTTTTCCCCTCTAAAACTGCAAGATTTTGTTTGTAGTAAACATAACACCACAGTCCATTACTTCATTTTATTGTAAATAAAAAGTCATGAAATTTAAAATAAATTAACTCCATTTGAATGAATACTCATTTTTTACTAGTGCCAATATATTCATTTTTTTCTGATCAGAATTTAGCATGATCCGAATCGTTTCAGTTATATTTCATCTTACTTAAGGACATCAGTAAGACAAAGTGTGAGATGTGATGTGAATTTAATAAATGCTAGAACCTGAAGTGACAAACTGCCATCAATAAAGAACCAACGCAGTCTGTACATGCATTCACTCTCAACTTTCGCCTCTGTATACCCATGGTTCCAAATATGATACAGGCACTGATGCAAGACTTTTTACCAGATGGTGTTGCAAAATTTCTACAAGGGGAAATACCTTTTGGCATTTTACAAGTTTTCCAGATAGGATCACAAGTAAAAAATTTTTGCATCATGGTTTTCACTAGTTTTTGTGTTACCAAGGCCAAAACATCATTTTTTGGGAAGGGGCCTCAGCCTTTTTCTTGGGGAAAATATGCCTGATTTTAGCATACTTTGGGAAAAGGGGTCTCAAATTTAACACAAACTTTTAACAAGTTCTTCAAAATAGAAAAGCGAAAAGCACTGGGAAATACCAATAAGGCAGTAAAAGACCTTAATTCAACACCATCATTAAATTTTGTTCTAAATTCTATGGGAAATTTCAAAAGACTAGGGAATTTTGAGGACCAAACTGGGGAAAAAAACAGGATAGTTTGGTTAGGGAGGCAGCCTTTATTCGGCCTCTACAAAGAAGGGTTTTTTAGCCCTGATTACCCTCCCCTCTCAATTCAAGATCCCCCAGCATGTGGTAGCCCAGAGGTGCTTTTAAGAACTAGAACTATCTAAAGGTGAATTATACCCCTCCTTCCACCTCAACTTTTTGAAAAATAAGTTGTCTGAAGCCAAATTTGAACTCAACCTATATTTTATGATGTTTCATCTGTGTACCAATAATAATTACAATTAATTGCCTTGCTGAAAGAGTACAATCATCTGCTTACCATTATTTTGGTTAAAAAAAGATAAAAAAAGGAGATAAATAAGTAAGAAAAAATTATTCCTCTGAAGTCAATTTTACTAACAAAAGCACTGCAAAGGCAGGGCAATATACACCCAAATGTACATTTGTTTAAAAAATTAAAAATATTTTTTTTAATTAGGAAAGAGACTCAATCAAAAGGTTTGTCTGAAAAATGTTTTATTTTAATTATCCTTATGATACTATATGACCTACATGATGGTGGGGCAGATTCATAAAACTTTTTAAGAGGTCAACTAAGCAATGCTATATGCCAAATATAGAGGCATAGTATTTATCCACAGAAAGATAAGATGTGCTTTGCTATAAGATAGTCTACATAAAGCAAGTGACTTCCTGAGGATTTTCACCTGAGGGTCATGTTATAGAAATCTACAAGCTCACATCTTTGTAGTTTCACGCCATAAGGCTCAAATGCATTCACCTAATATAAGTCTAAATAAATCAAGTGACCCATGGAAAATATCCCAAACATGTACCAAAGTTTACTTTGATAACTGTATCTTCTGTTTCAATAAATTAAAGTTTAAAGCTCAAAAATCTGACTTATTATCTGTTATCATATTTAAGATAATAACAAAGTCAACACTTGGCTAATCTTCTATGATATACAAATAATAGTAACAAAATATTTATTTTATTTCCAATATATTAATTGCATATAAAAAGATTGTGAGAGAAAGATAGTGTAATGAAGGATTATATGATTCATTAAATTTATAATGTCAAGGGAAACAACTAACGTGGCCAGAATAAATTTCTGTAACTGGAATAATGCTTAATAATGTACTAGCAAAAAACCTGTTCAAACATGAATGAACAATGGGAGTCACTTCAAGAGGCAGACAGCCAGAATCAAGTAGCATTTCAAGAGGGAAACACCCAAGAGAAAACAATGCTTGTTGGTGAATATGACATAAAAATGAGAGAAGATACATTACAATGCTTTGTAAAAGATATTTGTGTGTTGGATAATGATAAAATAGTAATAGCTGATTCTAGTAACAACAAGCTGAAGTTACTGGATGCAGAGTTTAAGATAACAGGAAGCTGTAGAATTCAAGGTCAACCAGGTGCTATGTGTAAAACTGGGTCATCAGAGGTGTCTTGCTTAGTATGTTCTTTGACTGGTAGTCAGTTTTTCTTACAATTCATATCATTGAGTGAAACATCTTTAGTACCAATCAATTCCTTTATTGTGGAGAAAGACAAATTTCATGTTGGTGGTATATGTTATCTTCAAGATCATCTGTTTATCCTATGTAGCAGCCAGGAAATTAAAGTTTACAACAAGAAAGGCTCTGTTTTACGTCATATCTTCTGTCCTGACCTTAAGGGCAGCACTGTTATGGCAAATATTTGGACTGACGGCTATGACCTCATTGTTACCGATGGCAACAAGAGGGTTTTTACACTTGACACAGATGGAAATAGAAAAGCAAAAATAACAGATAAAAAGTTTCAGGGTATATATGGACTGAGCAGAAAATCATGTGGTCAGATATTTGTTACCAGTTATTATTCTCACAGTATTGTTACCATGGATACTAGAGGAAAAAATAAACAAGAGATACTGGGGAACACTGATGGTATCAAACATCCACAGGCAGTGGCATATGTGGAAAACTCTGTCTGCATCATTGTAGGAAGTTATGGTACAGATAACATTCAAGTTTATAGAGTACATTAACTTATACCTCACAATAATTGTCACTTTTTTATAACAGACTTGTCCTACTTTTGAGTTTGGCCACACCCTTTTGTATGTAAATTATAATTTGAAACATAAAATTTGATGTAAATTTGAGATTATTATGAACAACTTAACAATGTAACAATATCAAACATAATATATTATGTAACACATGGTTCACTTACTTGACATCCTCAAGAAACGTTCTTTCCATGCGTTCTTGATTCTGTAAGGAGGTCATCTGGTACGAACTTGATGCATGCTTTTTCTGCTGCAGAAGACTTAAGGCTGCCATCTGATTGTTTTGAGCATGTTGACTGTGCTGCATCTAAAAATAAAACAGGAGATTTTCATAATTGATGAAAGAATTAAAATTTGTCAAGAGGATATTCAAGTTTTTTCTATAAATACAGGATTTAATTTCATTGAGTGATATGAAAATAAAAATTTCACGAGTGACAGCAACCATGAGTGAAATAAGATAATTTTCATTCCATAAGATGAAAGTAACTCCTGTATTATTAGAAAAACTTGAATATTTTGTTTAATATTAATTTTTTTTATTTCTTTTTTTTAACTGGATGATTTGAAAGAATTCCCTTTTAATTTTGTGTATTGGCTGAATTTAGAAGAAAGTAGTCCAGCAAGGTGCTAGTGAATATACCAACACAATATGCTTCACTGCCATGAAAAATAAATTTTTACAGTGATAGGTAATACAGAAAATGAAAATACGAATTTTATTTCATCAATATTTCTTCTCATTTGGAAGAATATAATAATAAATTAATAAATGTTATCTAATACTTTATATGTGATTATTTTCCTAACTTATGGAACGTCATTTTGATAAAGGTCACTCACTTAAAGTTTATATGAGTCTCAATTAGTTATAACCGGTAATCATTACCTTGCATTACTTGAAAAAAAGAATGTTTTATAAATGCATTAGCATTAAAATGTAATCCACCCCATGTTGGATACGACATAATGAAATCAACCTGAAATTCTTATAAATGATTCAGAACTGCTACAATTTTATATAGATTTATATATAAGTAAGTAAACATGTTTGAAAATAGTGATATTACAATGAAAACAAGCAACATCATTGTGATAAAACACACACAATCAATGCTTTACAGTCTACAGTCATTTACAATTTACAAAGTCTAGACTCTATAATTTATTTTTTTAATAAATTTTAATACATGGCAGATCTTTGAGTTTTGATGATCCTGTATCAATACTACTATGAGTAAACTAGGAATGCGTTCATAGGACATCACAAATGCCCCAACATTCCACTGTTTTGTCTACAGACTGCCCATCCCCCCAACATCCTCATGTGTGGGGTAGTGAAAGGAAGCGGGGATAGGGCATGAAAATAATTATGTTGATATAAATGTACACCAATAGTCTTTATTTACAATTCTAAATTTCAAATACTAAATATCCTGCTTGATCTGTGTTTAATATTTACAGAATTCAAGGAAATCTCAAGAAAATAAACATTTTTTTACCTACAGGTGATGATAACTCAGGTAAATTCTATCAAGATCAATCTTAATAAAACAAAATTAATAACAAAATTTATCAGAAAACAATATTACATAGTGAAACAATTTCTATTCTATGTTTCATACCTGCACAAGCTACAAAAAGCAAAGTAAAAGAAAGAAAAAGATGTGAATCGAACATACACTTCTAGCTATAGTAGGAAACATAGCTTGTGGTGATGATGATGATGGTGATGATGTAAATGATGATAACAATGACAGGGATGTACTAGGAGCTGCCGTGGGGTTTAGTGAATTTTTAAAATGTTCCCTCATTTGTTGTAATTTCCATTTCTGAAATAAAGTGAGAAAGGAATATGAAAATTCTGCCTTTAAAATAATTCACCATTTTGATATTCTTTGTTGTCGTTTTTTTAAATCACACCTACACTGTAATGGTTATATGGTGAGTTTCATGCTTAAATGGTGGGAGAAGACCTTAGGTGCCCTCTAAGCGTTATTTCAGGCGTAAATGGAAACCCTAAACAGAACCAAAACATTCTATAAGCTCGCTGGACTAAAAAATCATCTCTTAAAACTTGCAACAGATTTTATCGCTTCCATAATAAAAGGGGCAGGGGAGAGAGAGGGAAGGAATTGCAAGTCTACAACATTAACCTCTTCAACTGAAAAAAGAAATTGAAGTTTTTAGCACTAACCACTCTGACTGAGGGAAAAAATTGCAAATCTGCAGCACTAACCACTCAGAATAGGGGAAGAAATTGCAGTTTTTAGCACTAACCACTCAGACTGAGGGATGAAAATTGCAAATCTGCAGCACTAACCACTCAGACTGAGGGAAGAAATTGCAAATCCGCAGCACTTACCACTCAGACTAAGGGAAAAAATTGCAGTCTGTAGCACTAACCACTCAGGCTGAGGGAAGAAATTGCAAATCCGCAGCACTTACCACTCAGACTAAGGGAAAAAATTGCAGTCTGTAGCACTAACCACTCAGACTGAGGGATGAAAATTGCAAATCTGCAGCACTAACCACTCAGACTGAGGGAAGAAATTGCAAATCCGCAGCACTTACCACTCAGACTAAGGGAAAAAATTGCAGTCTGTAGCACTAACCACTCAGACTGAGGGATGAAAATTGCAAATCTGCAGCACTAACCACTCAGACTGAGGGAAGAAATTGCAAATCCGCAGCACTTACCACTCAGACTAAGGGAAAAAATTGAAGTCTGTAGCACTAACCACTCAGACTGAGGGAAGAAATTGCAGTCTGTAGCATTTACCACTCAAACTGAGGGAAGAAATTGCAAATCTGCAGCACTTACCACTCAGACTGAGGGAAGAAATTGCAGTCTTAGCACTAACCACTCAGACTGAGGATATATATTGCAAGCCAGCAACAATAGCCACTCAGAATGAGGAAAGAAATTGCAAGAGTGCAGTCCTTACTGCCTAAGGCAAGTATTAATTGCTGCACACACTGATGAAAACACATGTTAGTAAATGACTTTCTAAAGCAGTCTGAGAAGGTAAGCAATCATAGTTTCAAACATAACTCAACATAAATAAATTCTATAACTTATAAGGATAAGGTAAATATAAGTGTCTAAACTGAAACAAAAAGAAAAATGGCATGTAAAACAACAGTTAACAAGAGTATATCATCCATGCAATCTATACTTATATATAATGTCAGACATCACCAGCTCTAAACAAATTCTTCACTGTTGAAGTAACAATTTGTTAATTCAGCTAGAAATGTTTCCACTGAACACTATGCCCCTTCTTCATGTGCTGTCACAGAGGTATATTTGCATATTGATTTTTATGCATATTTCAATCATAACAGTAAAGTGTTAATAACCTTGACCTAATGACCTCAAATTCAATAGGTGCCAATTACAAGTTATGGGTAACCTTCATACCAAATCTTAAGACTGCAGGCTTAAATTATTCTCTAATTATTGGTCGAACATAGGGTCAAGGCCATTGTGACCTTGAACTTTACTCTATTGATCTCAAAATCATAAAATGTCATCCATTTGTTCTCTAGTTATTGGTCAGAAAACTTCTAGTGTATGGCCTCAGTGACCTTCACTTTTGACCTAAAATCAATAAGGGTCATTTAATGTCCATGGACAGTGTCCCTTCCAATTTTCATTAACAAGGGCTTATTTATTCTCAAGTTATTGGTTTAAACAGATTTATTCCCGAAAGTATATATAATGTGCATACAAATATATAACAAACAAAATATTTTTACACAATGGATAAGAATGAGAATGAAAGACAAGTGTTATAGAATTCTTCTCAAGTTATTGATCTGATCTCGATGTATGTATGTAGGGACGGACATACAGCCTGACCTCAACAAAGTATGCTCCTATGTTTTAAGTTTGGGCATAAACATCAATAATTAGAATTGAACAGCCTGCAGCAGGGGCTTGAGACAGGCTTCTACCAATCTTTTATATTTCTAAGAATTGAGATTGTTTAGAAGCTGTTTTCTGACTTGAAACCTCTTGACAAGGTAAATGCTGTCATACTGTATTATAATTTCAAACTGTTTCTTCGATACAATCAGACAATAAAGAATCAAACATTTTTAGTTCCTAAAAAGACAAAAAATCATGTCCTTTTTAAGCTGTAAGAATTTTTTTATTGCATAGTTAAAGCAACAAAAATTGTTGTTCTTTCTGTCTTTATAAAAACTAAAGATATCTAACAAATATGAATTATTTTGTCCATTTGAATCTACTAATGTAGAATATGTACAATCAGCATAGATCTGTCATGGTGGTAAACTGAGTTTCAGGTTAAAACAGCATGGCCCCAGATTCATGCTAAAATTTTGTCAAGGAATTGAAGTGATTTAAGCCATCCTGAAAAACTTAATATCTTCAATAATGACCTATAATTAATGTAAATACCATAATTTTTTTTTTGTAAGAAGAAAAAGACTTCACTCTGTAATTATCATGGTAGACATGTGATGGTTACATGGTAAATTCAATACTATTTGTATGTATTTGTGCCTGAATATGAAAAATGTCACTTGGATTATAACAAGTTACAGTACTTGATACAAGATTCTAAAAAGTTGTTTTTTTCTCCTTCTAAAATTCATTTACTCATCTGGGGGCAAGCAGCTTTAAACATAAAACTACTCTATATCTATATGGACAAATGATACATATAGAATAGTCATGCATGGAGGCATCAATATTTTCTGTTGTCTTACGCCACTGATCTTTATTTTCAGTCCAGATTGCTGGGAAAGAGATGCAGAAAGAATCTTTCTCATTGTATCTATGGTACGAGGCTGTAAATTGTAACAAAGTGCAATGTATCTAAGATATGAGTCTGAAAACTAAAATAAAACTCATTGTATCTATGGTTATGAGGCAAAGACACATTGTATCTGTATAATGAACCTGTAATTGTAATAAAACTCATAGTATCTATGATATGAGGCTGTTTGTTTGTTTGTTTCATTTTACACCTTTTCCCCAACAGTATTTCAGTCATATAGGCGAGTAGTTTCCTAACCATTGTTCCTGGAGAGTTACACCAGTACTAGACTACCTTCCTCCGCGCTAAATTACCAAAGTATCACCCGGGGATAAAACCCACGCCAGAGAGGTAACTTGATTAGAAGTCATCGACTCTTAACCCCGTCGACCACGATATGAGGCTGTAAACTGTAATAAAACTCATTGTATCTATAGTACAAAGCTGTGAATTATAATAAAGCGCAATGTATCTATGGTATGTGGCTGTAAATTGTTATTAAATTCATTGTATCTATGGTACGAGGCTGTAAATTGTAATAATAATATTTTTTTCATGGTACAAAACTAAACCTAGAATACCTAAATTTACCTGCAAAGCTGCAAAATGACTTTTTAAAATATCATTTTATTTAGAAGAAAGAAAATGCAGGATAAACATGTACTGCAAAGCAAAATATTAAATTCACAATAATTTAAGCTTTAGTTTTGAATCTTGTTCTATGAGGTTAAATCTAATATGAATGTACACAACATATTTAAAAGCTGTGTCTAGGAACAAAATACCAGTTCAAAACATAGTTTATTCTTTATCAATTTATGTGACTTAACTTTTAACATTGAATACATTGGATGGCATAAATTCATGCACATTTTTAAAGAAAAAACAAAACAAAACAAACTCTTTTATGAAGTGGATTTAGTTGAAGCTTTCACATTGTTAGCATCATTTAGCCACATTCCAGCTCTACTGGCAGGACAATAACTAAGGTTCTTCCTACATCATTATAATAGGCACTAAACTCATTCAGTCAGGACCAAACCACTGGCTTTCTAAGTTTAAGTTGTATAGCTTCCTCATAACAATGGAGCTCCCAGCATTCATTGCAAGTTTACAACCTAAACTTAAAAGTATTAAAAATGTCACACTGACCACGAAATCAATACCTTGTGCACCCTAGTAATTACCAAATTTGATATAATGAAATTATTTCAAAACCAAACCACTGCAACAAAACATAAACATATACTACTTACTGGATTCTGGCTCCCAGCATTTGATAATGCAGCAGATAGATTAGCTCTGGTCTGGCTAGGTGTTACAGTGGAACCAGCATTAGGCTCTTTTTTAAAGCTGAAACATTAAAAGACAACATTTCCATTCACAATGAAACAAAATCTTGTTCCAGTCCATGTTGTTTAATTTCAACTAAACATTTTAATGAGTTTTGATAATTTGTTAATCTATAAAATATGATAGTATTTCATATCATTTTAATACCAATTATATATTCTGCTAGGCTTCCTTAACAACCTTAACTAATATTAACAAGAAATGTCGAACAACACATATGCCCCCCTTTCTAGCCCTTGACTCACATTATTGGTTATTTTGTTATAGAAACTTGCCATAAATGGGTACACTGAAGTGTTTAGTTATGGAAAAAAGAAAAATAATATGATTTGTGATAAATTGTTTTTAAGATAATCAGCGGAAACAATGTGGTCTACCGACGGACAGACAGACAGACCGACATTAGCAAAACAATATACCCCCTCTTCTTCAAAGGAGGCATAAAAAAAGTTCTTCCTTAAAAAGAAAACAATTATTATTGTAGAATAAACAGAAGCAAGACACATCTTCTATGAAATTGCAACCTAAAATAACGACATTGAATGTCAATAAATCAACAGACTTGTATGTAAATAATCATATGAAAATCTATCTATTTCATATTTTAAATTTTCATTATCAACTCTTAACAAAACATCCTATATAATATGGATATACATACGACTGCAACACATGAGTGATCTCCCCCTGTCTCTTGATGGCTACCATAGGGTCGTATGTTTTCTGTATAAACTGAACATCATCATCATCATCATCCGTGTCATCAATGGTTATCTCACGTGGCTGTGTCGAAGCGTTATCAAATGCCAGCTTTGCTGCTTCATGCTTTATCCTGGAACAAAACAAGAGCTGTCTGTAGAACAGTGTGCTTGAATACTCTCAGTGCTTGATAGTAAAACAAGAGCTTGAATAATGTAGAATTTTCTCTAAGTTCAAAATGGGGCAACAATTATGTCAAAATTCATGTTAAATTTATGGGCCATGAACAGTGACCTTCTATTAAGCTCTCAAATATGTGTGTGTAGTTTCATGCCATTCCCTTCAGTGGTTTTGGAGATACAAACTTGCAATCAAAATCTTTACTGAAGTGTGAAGCAGACACCTGGGTGAGTACATAAGCTTTCCCTATTCTTTGCACAGTCAAGCTAAGATTACAACTTTAAAGGTACGATACCAAATACTTCATACTTTTGGCACAGTTTACGGGCACAAGACAAGGTAAAACCACTGAATCTCTATAATCTCAAAGGATGATCTCTTCACATGTACAAAGTCAATGTTCCTATGTATCCGTATACATGCATTAGAAAAGTTGTAGCGTATGGGAATCAAAATATCACCTTTAAATTGTGAAATTCAAAGAATAAGCCCTTCAAGCTTCAGCAGTAGTACTGGTAAGTTATGGAAGCTGATTTGAGACTGAATAGTTCAATTAAGCTTGAGTGACGGGCTGCTTCAAACTGACCTCATAAACTAGCTAAATACATGTAGGCGTATGTTTTCAATGACAACATATTATAATACATTTTCATCAATATTTCTTACATATCTGCTTTTTCCTCCTCTTCAAGTGCATCTCGGAAACCAACAAGCTGAGACATACAATCAGAAAACAACCTGTTTATCTCTTTCTGCTTCCCTGTAATTAAATTCAATGCTGTAATTAAGGATAAATTTACATACTGGTATTCTATTTCAGAGTTAAGCTTTCAAAAGTGAATGGCAATAATCATAATACTCAATGATCTTAGTATTTTTGTATTTGAATTACTTAAAACACACACTGTTTCCTATCAAAACTAGTGTAAGTTCCTAAAACAGTGTGTTTTCTTTTTTCCTTTTAGAGTAGTGATAGTTGAAAGGAAAGATGCATTGTGGAAGGGAAAATTTGGAAACAGTAAACTTCTTTTTTTTTTGTTGGTAATAAACAAAATCACCAACATTTCAAACAAACTACATGTACAAAGAAATTCATAGATCCCTATTCTGACCTTTTAACAGAATAACAAAAGATCATAACAAAAACATTGCCACCATTAATGTGTACTTTTGTTAAAAATTTCATGTACCAGTAATCCACCAAGAATCATCTGAAAATTTGAATCAGACAAATTAGGGTCAAGTAGGGATCTATGCATCCCCATTCTTTTTTCTTGTCTTTAACTGGTGGAGAGAATATCTTTAAAGAAAAAGTGGGAAAATACATACTTATAGGAAATGGGAATGAGGCTTTAAATCAGCCCTAACAACACTGTATCCTGACACAATGCAAGGCTAGACACACTATGTACATCTATTAGAAAAAAACAACAACATCAATCTTTCCATTAGTATTCACTTACTTTCAGCAGTTTTAACTTGATTTTGTATTTTCTGAAGTTCTGATTCCCATGTTTTTGCCTCTAGAGAGTTTGATGAATCACATAGGTCAGCTATTGCAGAGTCCACTATGTCCTCTAGATTTATGTCACAGTTAAACTGGAAACTTTTCATGCCCTCGTCAGCCATTTTATTTTCAAATTAATCCTGAAAATTCAATGTAAGAACATGATGTACCAGTATTTGTTCAACCAACCAAGGAAAATTTTTCCAGCAGGTTACAATGCTGTTATGGATGAATTATTGTGTTAAAATGCTTGTGAATGCTAGATTTAACAATTTTTTAAATAAATGGTTGGAAGACAAGTGTCAAATTAAACATGTTAGTCAGTGAGCATAATAACAAAAATAAGTAAAAAAATGTTTAAAGCTTTGTCAAAATTTTACATAAAAGACATAGATCAAATCACATTACTGTCAATTCCCAAGGTTGCCATTAGCAATAATTTGGCAAAATAGGTGGATATTTTTTGTCTCCATTTTTACAGAGACTGATGATGATTTTATAACCCGTGTTTATCTCTGTTTTATAATACATGTGGATGAAGAAAGTTGTCTACGCCCTAAAGAAAGGCACAATACATTATATTATTTTTATTTCTAAAAAGCTCTTTTTTTGGTACCCTGAAAGGTTACACACATCTAACATGCTCTAAACCATAATAAAACTCATTTCAGAGGCTTAATATGCAGCAAGTCTAAGGGGCATGGCAAGTCTAAGGAGGGCAGCAAGTCTTACTTCAGCAGCAAGTCAAAGGAGCACAGCAAGTCTAAGGAGTATAGCAAGTCTAACTTGTGCAGCAAGTCTAAGAAGCACAGAAAGTTTTTGGAGCACAGCAAGTAAAACTTTTGCAGCGATTCTAAGGAGTTCAGCAAATCTAACAAGAGGGCCATGATGGCCCTGGGGTCGCTCACCTGAACATAGGCCCCCAGGGCCGGGCCAGTTTAAACCAAAGGGCTTTTATTTGAACAAACTTGGAAGACACCCATTAAAAGATATTTCATGATGTTAAGTTTTTTCTATACACAAATAATGAATAACAATAACTTTTGCCCCCTCCCCCCTCTCCCTAGCAGGGCCAATTTTGACCCAAGGGCTTTTATTTGAACAAACTTGGTAAACATCCATTAGAACATGTTTCATGCTAAATATCTTAGCTCTAGCTCTTTTGGTTCTTTAATAGAAGATTTTTAACTTTTTACTCTATGTATATAGGGAAAATCAATAACCCCTGGGACAGGGCCAATTTTGACCCCAGGGCTTTTATTTGAACAAATTTGGTAGACACCCATTATAATATGTTTCATGCTAAATATCTTAGCTCTAGCCCTTTAAAAGAATTTTTTTAAAGTTTTTACTATATGCATATAGGGAAAATCAATGACCCCCTGGGGCGGGGCCAATTTTGACCCCAGGCCTTTTATTTGAACAAACTTGGTAGACACTGATAAGAAGATGTTTCATGCTTAATATCTTAGCTCTAGCTCTTTAAGTTCTTTAAGAGAAGATTTTTTTGAGTTTTTACTATATGCACATAGGGAAAATCAATGACCCCCTGGGGCTGGGCCAATTTTGACCCCAGGGCTTTTATTTGAACAAACTTGGTAGACATCCATTAGAACATGTTTTACGCCAAATATCTAAGCTCTAGCTCTTTGGGTTTTTTAGAAGAAGACTTTTTAAGTTTTTACTATATGCATATAGGGAAAATTAATGATCCCCCGGGGCGGGGCCAATTTTGACCCCAGGGCTTTTATTTGAACAATCTTGGTAGACACTTATTAGAAGATGTTTCATGCTTAATATCTTAGGTCTAGCTCTTTGGGTTCTTTAAAAGAAGATTTTTTTAAGTTTTTACTATATGCATATAGGGAAAATCAATGACCCCCTGGGGCGGGGCCAATTTTGACCCCAGGGCTTTTATTTGAACAAACTTGGTAGACATCCATTAGAACATATTAAATGCCAAATATCTAAGCTCTAGCTCTTTGGGTTTTTTAGAAGAAGATTTTTTAAAGTTTTTACTATATGCATATAAGGAAAATCAATGACCCCCTGGGGCGGGGCCAATTTTGACCCCAGGGCTTTAATTTGAACAAACTTGGTAGACACCCATTAGAACATGTTTCATGCTAAATATCTTAGCTCTAGCTCTTTGGGTTCTTTAAAAGAAGATTTTTTTTAAGTTTTTACTATATGCATATCGGGAAAATCAATGACCCCCTGGGGCGGGGCCAATTTTGACCCCAGGGCTTTTATTTGAACAATCTTGGTAGACACCGATTAGAAGATGTTTCATGCTAAATATCTTAGTTCTAGCTCTTTGGGTTGTTTAAAAGAAGATTTTTTTAAGTTTTTACTATATGCATATAGGGAAAATCAATGACCCCCTGGGGCGGGGCCAATTTTGACCCCAGGGATTTTATTTGAACAATCTTGGTAGACACTCACTAGAAGATGTTTCATGCCAAATATATTAGCTCTATCTCTTTGGGTTTTCTAGAAGAAGATGTTTAAAGTTTTTTCTTTTGGTTGCCATGGCAACCAGAGTTCTGCATGGAATGGAATTCTTTGAACAACTTTGTTAAGGCTTCACACAAGGAACAGTTTCAGAGGAGATGTCGTTTGAAAAGTGTGAACGGACAACGTACGACTGACGACGTACGACGGACGAAGAGTGATCCTAATAGCTCACCCTGAGCATATGCTCAGGTGAGCTAAAAAGTTCAGCAAGTCTAACTTGTGCAGTATGTCTAAGGAGTGCAGCAAGTCTATGGATCACAGCAAGTTAAAGGAGCACAGCAAATCTTAAGAGCACAGCAAGACTAATTTGTGCAGCAAGTCTAATTTGTGCAGCAAGTCTTACTTGTGCAGCAATTTAAGAAATACAGCAAGTTTAACTTTCGCAGCAAGTTCAACGAGTGCAGCAAGTCTAACTCTTGCAGCAAGTTTAAGGAGCACAGCAAGTCTAAGGAGCACAGTAAGTCTAAGGAGAATAGCAAGTTTAAATTGTGCAGCAAGTATAAGGAATGCAACAAGTCCAAGGAGTGTAGCAAGTTTAAGGAGTGCAGCAAGTATAAGGAGCATAGCAAGTCTTACTTGTGCAACAAGTCTAACGTGCAGGATGTATAAGGAGCACAGCTTGTCCAATAGTGTAGCAAGTTTAAAGTAGGCAAAGCCTATGAATGGGGAAGTCAGATAAAAAAATTATGTTTATTTTTTATTTTACAATTTTCATTTTAGGCGTCATTCAGTATTTCATGCACTTCTATCATTTTCTATCAGAACATCCCGACAATTATTCTTCAGCCTCAAAGTTGCGACATTTGTCATTCATGATTGTACATAAATCAGTAATATGAATAAGGCAAAGCCTCAAAGTCAGCTCTTTAACAGAAATAATAGAATTATAATTTAAACCTGTCGGTGGCTACACATGTTATGTTTTCAATAAACAAAGAACTGTACACTTTTGGCCGCACTTAACACAACCACACACTATATACAGCCATTTCATGTTTAATATGAAATCTAAGTTGAATCCACTTGTCAGAGAACATAGATGGGAACCATAATAGGACAGGGAACCAGATTGTAGTTTGGGTTATATGAAATTAGGCAAAGCCTATGAACAGGGAAGTTGGTTAAAATAATCATTCATTTTTATTTTACATTTTAATACTGCCATTCCGTATTTTATTCACTGCTTTCGCTTCTGGTTCCCTGTACTATTATGGTTTCCATAGAAGTGTGCAAGAGACCAGTCTACTCATCTGTTTTCAATCAAAATTTCTCGGCTTCAATTGTTATCTTGTAATTCGAAAAGTTGTGATTGGTCAATTTCCCATAATTTTGCAGTACAGTGGAGCCTTGCTAATCCGAACCCTTCTAATCCGGAATCCTTTCTTATCCGAACAAGGTGTCCGGTCCCGATTTTATTTGTTCTATTTTCAATTGTAAAAAACCTTTCGGATCCGGAACCTGTCTACTCCGAATTCCGAACGATTTTTTCAATTTTTGTCTCTTATTTTACTCTAAAATTTACCTCTCGGATCCGAACAGATTTTTCCAAATGTCACACCTTCATTCAAAATAACAAATAATCGCACATCTTGCAGGTGTAAAAATACACCAAACAGATTTGTTATTTCACTTGATTAATGGGTGAAACCTATGATCTGCGAAGATGTGAAAATTACACTTAGCTTGCCTTCATATCTTCTATAATTGCTTAATTGATTGTTTTTCGTCACCTTCAATAAATATTTTGATATAATGCAATAGAAATATCTTTTAATCCTTTGTAATGGATTCAATGATACGTGATTAAGTAATGAAAATTAATGGAAACTGTCAGTGAATTTCGGATAGTCGCTGAATCGGATAAGAGTAAACAACAATTGACAAATGCTGGTACGAATATTTAATCATGTCTCGGCATCCTGTTTAACATCGTATGTTAACTTACCCTTGAGGACATAATATTTTTGCTTATTTATTTATTTTAATTTCTTTATTTTTGAATTCACACTTATTAAAATGAACGATAAGAGACTGCAAAAAATAAAATATCTAAATTGCAATTTCAAATGCATTCCCGTTTTCTTTCCTTAAACTATTTTACAAATAACATGAAAAAACATGTGAAACAAGAGCTGTCCGTAAGACAGCGCGCTCGACTTTTTTATTGCTTGCCAATAAAAAAAGTTTTTGCAGTAAAAGGCAATGCAAGAATCTCTGTATTTTTAAAGTGAACAATGGCCATGAGCATTAAGATATTTAGTGAAGAATTATTTTACTGAATTGTGTGATACCCTTGAACACTGCAGCAAAGTTTGAAATGTTTAAGTCAAAAGAGGGCTGGTAAGAAAGAAAAAAAAACTAGTTGTTTGATACCCTTGAATATTACAGCAATGTTTATATGACATAATTTATGGTAAAGTGAACAAGTGGATAGGAATGAATTTTTTTAGATTTTTTAAGTTTTTTAGTGCTTGCCTATAATACAAAACATTGACAGTTAAGGGCCATAATTCAAATAAAATCTTTGACAGAATTACCTTCTCCTGGACATGTTTGGGAATCATGATTGTAAACAAGTATTCCAACTTTCAAATTAATATCTCAAACAGTTCAGTCAAAAAGTGGACTGGTACTAAAAACTTAACCAAGATTCTAAGTCGATAAAAGGCCTTAATTTTTAAAACAAATCCTTGACAGAGTTACCTTCTCTTGCGTACAGATGGGGGTAATGATGTGAAATAGCATTAAAAGTTTCAAAGCAATATCTCAAAGGGTTAAGGCAATAAGTGGATTTTACCCATATTCAATGTATTTTCTAAGTCAAAAAGGGGCATAATTCTGTCAAAAACCTTGACAGAGTTATGTCCTCTTGTCTGTTGATGAAGGTCGTGATGGTAAACAAGTATGGTCAGTTTCAAAGCAATACCTCCAATGGTTTTGAAATAAAGTGAGGTGGTACAAAAAACTTAACCAAGCTCAATACACTTTCTAAGTCAAAAAAGGGCCATAATTCTGTCAAAAACCTTGACAGAGTTATGTACTCTTGTCTGTAGATGGAGGTTATGATGGTGAACAAGTATGGTAAGTTTCAAAGCCATACTTGTAATACTTCTGAAATAAAGTGGGGTGGTACGAAAAACTTAACCAAGGTGTGACGCCAACGCCGGGGCGAGTAGGATAGCTCCCCTTTTCATAGAAAAGTCGAGCTAAAAAACCTTCTAATTCGGGAACCTTTCTTATCCGGAAACCTTTCTAATCCGAACTTTTCTTCTGGTCCGGACGAGTTCGGATTAGACAGGTTTCACTGTACTTCCGACCATAGTATTCAAAACCATCACTATATCAGTATATAGCAGGTACTCATGTTACAGTAAACCTCGCTTTGCGAGCAGGCCCTGTGAGCCAGCTCTTCGAGCTCGCTATACAGAGATGAATTAGAAGCTTTACAGTGCGTTTTGGCGGGAGAAAAGAATATATTTCAGTGATTTTTTCCCCTGTATTTTACAGCCCAAAAAAGGCTGTTTCCCTTGCCCAAAATAGATATATTTTCCCCTAAAATGCCCTGTGCACATTCTTCACTTAACAACAGCGGACATATTAGTTCTGACTTCCATAACTTTATATGTCGCTTTTATTATGACGTTTTGACAGTAAAGTTATGGGTTAACCCTATTTGCAAAGGCTACCAGAATTTGGCAGTTCTTAAGCCGTACATAAAAACCTATTAAAATCACCCTTATTTATCAAATTTGGGTCAAATAAAAATACCATTTGATAAACAAATCAATTCTGAATCAAATCATGTTTTGTTTTTAAATGAAACTTCAATGACATTGTGTACCCAACTATTTTTTAGGGAAATATGTAGAAAATGTTTACCAATATGGAGTCTGCTTTCAAATGAAATCTCGCGGGACTTAAAGTTTTGGGAATTCTAGCATCTATTTTTAGTAACGGACCTTACACTATTTTTAGTAAGTGTATGATTTTATATAAAAACAAACAAATAATTCATGAATCATCACTCAAAACAATATAAATCCAACATGTTTTTGGTACAATGTCTGTTATTGAATAAATACACTGTTATTCATAATTGCAAAGCCATGTTTTCAGTTAAAAAAAGCATTTGGGTCACGGGTCACCAAATGTTATGCAAAGGTATCTGAACCTAAATTCTCGCTTGGCACGTGAAAATTAGGGCAGCAATGGCGGCAAATTTTATGAAATGTGAACACGCTGATAAACTTTGAGGCATTATTTCATCAATCTAACGTTCTATGTTCAAAAAAATAGACTGAAGTGTCCCAAATATACATGTATCTAACTACCTGTATTAAAATAGCTTTTGTCCAGATCACCCAAATTTATTGAATTACAGCATGACATAAAAAGGTCACGGTTCTGGTTGACTTTCGATACAGGATTGGCTTGAGGGAACAGGTCTAGCAGTACTATAAAACCTGTTTGCTGAAGTATCTTTAGCTACGGATACAGTATATCAGCTAGAAGACAGAAAGCATGTTAAATTGAATTAAAATTCTCAGTTGTTAGAATTTGATTTTCACCTTCTGATTTATTGCGTTATATTTTCCGCTTCAGAAAGCCACAGGTTGTTTCAAAAAGTGAAAAAAATCACTGTATTTTAGCATAATTTTTTATCATTCAAGCGCCTTGTCCGGCATATATACCGGAATACGGTATTTAGTGTGGTGCTCACTCGAGACGAAATCAATCCAAAATTTAAGATTAAGATTTCAGCTCAAATATTTCAATATTCGATAATCAAATTGAAAGGTCAGAGAGAAATGATTCGGAGAAAACTATGCAATTCATTAATAACTTGCACATGCCTTCTATATGAATGTTTTCTTTATTTTTCACCTTCTTTGTCATGGCTGTGTTAACCGGTGTCGTTGTTTTGGAATAAATTACATGAGGTGCTTTTCTTACGGGGAAAGGATAAAAACTGGAAGCCGTACTATAACGGGTATGACTAGACACCGGAAAGGGCCTCTTTCCGCGGAAAGGACTCGTCATGACCGGAAAGGGTCGATTTTATTCTCATTAATGGCATTTTTCAAAACATTTCAATCAATATAATTACAATTTATTGAAACAAATACATATCTGAATAAATTGATATCTTTTTTTAAAAAATCGGTATGATTTTGAGAAAAAAATCAATCAGCTCTAAAACCGCACTGACAAAAAAACATTTAAACAGATATTTGCACTGTATTAAAAATTAATCGTATTTTCGTGGCATCGATCTTATTTATCGCGAAATATTGGGGTTACAAGGTCAAAGGTCAAGGTCACTATTACTTTAAAACTGAAAACAGTTTCCAGAGCATAATTTAAGTTCCATATGGCCCACAGTGTTCAAACTTCATAGGATGATTGTCCATATTGGGTAGAAGACACCTATTGATTTTGGGGTCACAAGGTCAAAGGTCAAGGTCACTATTTCTTTAAAACTGAAAAAAGTTTCCAGAACACAACTGAATTACTATTTGGCCCATAGTGTTCAAACTTCATAGGATGATTGTCCATATTGGGTAGAAGACCCCTATTGATTTTGGGTCACAAGGTCAAAGTTCAAGGTCGCTATTACCTCAAAACTGAAAACAGTTTCCAGAGTAGAACTTAAGTTCCATTTGCCCACAATATTCAAACTTTATTGGAGGACTGCTATTTGAAGGAAGTAATACTTAATTTAATTTATGTAATGTCTTACAAATGCTTCATCCTTACTAAAAAAAAAAGCACTTATAATGCTCCGCCTAGCGGTGCTCTTGTTTTTATTGAATTTTATTGAAACGTTACAACTGAGAAAACTTATTATTTTTTTCAGATTAAGAGCAAAGTAAATAATTTCACCATTTTACTTTTAGTTTCTATACCTTTTAAGACAATAATGTCTTTGTTAAACAACCATTGAGATATTTGATAAATGCCATAGAGAAAATCTCTACTTTAGACGGGACTTAAAGTATAGATGTACAAAAAAATAAAGATTACTCTTTGTTTTGCTTTTGAAATTGTTAAAATGTAATAGCCTTGGAAATATGAGAACACAACTTTACTCACTAGGTAGCAGATGGGTGTTAATTGCCATAATTGGGTACATAATTTCTTACAGGAATAAACTATGATGTAATTGACATGTAATTCCTACATTATTCAACATATTTTCAGAGACATAGATAACAGAAATAGGCAACTTCCTAGCCAGTTAAGATATCACGCGTGCTTGCTAAACTTAAAACTTGTAGCAAGTAAAACTTATTAACCAGATATCAAAATCAGTAAAATAATACATTTTCTGAAAGCTTATGCATTTGTCTATGAACATTTACAGTTCCCATTTAAATAAATGATACATCAATTATTAAAGAGAACAACCTACTAATTTTTGTTACAAAACTATTCGTAAGACGAAAAACTGGCTCAGTGAGTTAATGTTCTGCTATGTTTTATTAAGTGAAAGGCAAGGAAAGTTACCAATATTTGAACATGCAGCAATTGATAAAAGATTTAACCATAAAATAGTGTATAATATAAAAGGATTAAATGCACTTCCATTAAGTTTCATTTTCTACAAAATGCCTAATTTTTCACTTTTTGATAGGCATGAGTGATATTTCAATGGAGTTTATGGGAGCTGCTTATCTCTGTTTTCTAAATGTCTTTGATATTTTCCAGAACTTTTGTTGTCTGTGTTAAACAGGTAAGTACCACGAAAATATGTGGCATTGGAATAATTACTAATGAAAAAAATCTTTATGATATGACAATTTATCCAATTTATTTGATTTTTTTTTTTAAATTTTCTCTTTGTTACTTTAAATGGTATATTTGAAAATTGTTATTTATTTTACTTTTCTTCTTTGTGACTATAAATGGAATTTTCTTTAAATTAAAAAAAAATTGTTCTTTGTTACACTCACATCATGTATGACAATAATTCATAAGTCCATTCGGAACTGCCTCGGCTATTATAATATCTATAATAACCTCGGAAACAATACGGATTGAAAGTAGTTCTTCTACGTGGTTTCAGATGTAAACAGAAACAGAGATAATGTCAAACGAATCTATATATTTGACATCTAATGTATGTTCCGGTACTCTTATGCTTGAAAATATGTCTGACAACAATTTGTAATTTAAATATGCCCACTGATGTTCAATTATAAACAAATCCGACTAAATGTCAATAGGTTGGTTTTTTTGTACTTTCGGTTTCTACAGTCATAATAATAAATATATAGATAATGTATTGTTTGCTTTTGTACCTATGAATTTACTTATTTTAGGTGGACGTTTACTACATATAGTGGAAATAAACTTGTCAACAACTCCCAGCATTAAATTACTTTTTGTTTACATGTTTAGTTTCTTAGCGTAGGTAAGACCGAAATACCGCATCCGTTCTGTGTATTCATACTATTGTGTTCGAGGTCCTTATCCGAAGACTGACGGAAAAGGCCGAGTAGTTGCGATTGTTCATAAGTCTAGCATCTTTATTTCAAGAGTTATCTCCTCTTTAGTTTAAGAATTTTGCTTTTTTTTTTTTTTGAAAATGTTTTATACTCAATCTGGTTACAAACAGGGATGTTATAAGATTTACTCTCAGTGTCTTTCAGTCTGTCTTTCTTAAAAGCCTGTTTCCTGAGATCGCTTTTAAAGAACAACTTAAATAAAGTTTCCTTTTAAAAGGAAAGGCTTGCACAGTTGTGCCTTCATCCCAACATATTTACAAATGTAGTTGTTTTTATTTTTGTAAAAACGAATATTTTGTCAAAACGATTTGAAATCTATTCACTAATAAAGAAAATAATCAATCGTAAAAATACTAACGTGGAGATCTATCTATCATACTGAAAGGAAACAAGTGTGCACATTTCATTTCCACTTTTTTCGCAGAGAAATCATTCGTTTTGGCAGTATATAGCTTTATAGACAAGTAAATGCGCTAAAATACTTCGTTACGTGGTACCAATTAATAAGCATGTTCACAGATACGATGCGCTATCTATAAATCATCACGTGGTAAGGTTAATGATATGCATGGGCTATTTTTAGATTACCTCACCAAGTTCAGTAGATCTAAATATAACTCGATCATGCGCTAATATTCTGTGTGATTTGGACCACCCTTAGAAGACGGAATACTACTACATGTACAGTCAACAACTCTATTGTATAAAACTAATACAGACAAAAAACAATTATAAAAGAAACTAACTTTTGCGTCTTGAAAAAGAATTGAAACGAAACAATTTCGTTTATAATTTATTACGGTTTAAATCAATAAATCATCCTATTTATATAAACAAACTGGGATTACCGAAGTAACTAAAATAGCTTAGATTTCCGTAATATTACTTCGTCTGATTCCGCAGTATGACGGAATCGCCCGAATTGTCACGATTGCAATCGGAAGTACATCGGCTATTATCATTAATCCGAAGAGTGATGGAAAAGGCCGAAAAGTTGCGATTGGCACGATTTCAGCTGGTTTCCCGTTCAATCATGCACTTACAAATGTAAGCAGAAAACCACCTCACCGGAACAAGTTTTCCAAATGAAATGGCTTGCAGCCGTGGCTGCAAGCCAAAAAGAGAAAAAGTTGAAACATTAGTTATACATATTCTGAGAAAATCAATTCTTTTCATTATCTTATTGTATTAACATAATTTCCTTACTAGACAGTGAAACTTAACATATTACTTTAATACAGACAAATAAGAACTCAAAAGATTTAAGTTCATTAATTAATTCATTCATTCATTCAATGGCCCTTAAGAATGTTGCTAGGGTTCTAACTGGTTGGGGACTTATGAATTGCTTGCAATACTATGATAATTGCTTGTTAACTTTTGTACTATTTCAGGTGCACATATCAATGTTATTAGTTGGGTTTATTGCATTTTATATGCCTTTCATTCATTGCTAACAATATAAATTAAGAGCCTAAATAATCAGGTAAGCGACATAAGGGCCATCATGGCTCTCTTGTTTGAAAAATTGTTAGTAATGAATCTGGGCTGGGGGCATTTGTGTTTACTAAACATGTTCTTGTTTATTTCTAATATGTTATTGACTATTTCATTGTTTATAGATCATTCTGAACTGATAAAAAGAGAAGAGAAGGAAAGTGAAGCTGTCATTGCCATAGGGCGCGTTGATTGGTCACTACTCCCGCACCCCCCCCCCCCCCTCACCCCCACACCCACTCTAACAGCCCTCCTACCTCTCAAAACCATTTAAAATACAGTATTTTCCATTTGAAACATGTTTTAATATTTGGTTTATGCTTTTAATTCAATAACCTTCATTTCCTACAAAAAATAAAAAATTGATACATATATATTTAGTAAAGGTATGCAACTCGCCGCTCAATTTTCAGCACTCATCTTAATATGAACTCCATAACTTCAACATTTTTTCACCAATTTTCAATATTTTGGTACCAAATAGTAGGGAATTGATTACTCTTAAAGGAATTAAAGTTGTCATTACAATCATTTCAAGTTATAAGAAGATATGTAATCTCGAAGTCACCGCAAGTGTAACTCGACAGTGATCTGACCGCTGGGTTTTCTTCAAAATTACCCGACTAAACGGCAGTTTATTCGAAATGAATGCATATTTCATTGTATTGCGCATATAAGTATGATCAAATTATATTATTATTTGTAATAACTGTTCAATCAAAACATCTTATAAAACTATAACAAACCTTTTTTCCTATATGTTAAATTCCAAATTATAATGCAAGTAATAGTTCTACAGAGTGCTCTCCTCTTCATTTTTTGTACCGAGTATTTTCATTGGTCTTGTTAACACTAGTGGCTGCAGTTTTGATCCAAATATCCTGAATATTGGTCAGTAAGGTTGTTTTGATGATTTTTAGGTCAAGTTTGAAAATTGGTCATCTCCGGGTCAAAAACTAGGTCACAGCAGCTAAAAATAGAAAAATCATGTTAACACTCTAGTGGCTGCAGTTTTGATCTAAATATTCTTGAAATTTGTCAGGTAGGTTGTTTTGATGATTTCTAGGTAAAGTTTCAAGTTGGGTCAACTCGGGTCAAAAACTAGGTCACAGGGGCTAAAAATAGAAAAAGCTTGTAAATTAACACTCTAGTGGCTGCAGTTTTGATCCAAATATCCTGAAAATTGGTCAGGAAGGTTGTTTTGATGATTTGTAGGTCAAGTTCGAATATGGGTCATCTCCGGTCAAAAACTAAGTCACAGGAGCTCAAAATATTGAAATCTTGTTAACACTCTATTGGCTGCAGTTTTGTTCTAAACATTCTGGATATTTTTCAGGAAGGTTGTTTTGATGATTTTTAGGTCAAGGGTGAATATGGGTCATCTCCAGTCACAAACTAGGTCACAGGAGCTAGAAATAGATAAAAGCTTGTTAACACTCTAGTGGCTGCATTTTTGATCCAAATTTCCTTGGAATCGGTCAGGAAGTTTGTTTTGATGTTTTTAGGTCACGTTCATATATGGGTCATCTCTGGTCAAAAACTAGGTCACAGGAGCTAAAAATAGAAAAATCTTGTTCACACTCTAGTGGCTGCAGTTTTGATCCAAATTTTCTGGAAATTCGTTGTTTTGATGTTTTCAAGTCTGAATATGGGTCACCTTGGGTCAAAAGCTAGGTCACACTGCCCTTATAAGGAAAAAACCTTGTTAACACACTAGAGTTCACATTTTTGACTCCATTGTCATCAAACTTGGTCACCGTCAGGATGCAGACATTGCTCAGATATGGTTGATGGGTAAGGAGAGCGATCTAGGGCCATTGCTTAAGGAATTGAGTGTGGTCACTGAGGAAGGATTTACATGTACGTCAATCTCATAAAAGTTGATGAACTAAGAATGTAGGTTAGCCTATGCAAACATTTTATGATAAGTTGTTTTGATACAGAAACATACACCTAAAATCAGAGTGTAATACATGAAACCCTTACTAAGTTTGTTCGAATAAGTAGTTAATTCCTATTCTTAATTTTCCTGTTTAGGTGTACAGGATGGATGGCATGGAAAAGTTGACATACTTATCAGGAGTAAGGATGAGGAAGAAATTCCTGTATTTATCGGAGAGTCAACTGAAGACGATATTTCAGTGTCCTCAATTGAAGTAAAGTCAGATGAACAAATTGTGGGTGATCCATGTTCACAGATGGTTGCAGAAACAATTGTTTTTTTCTTTTTTACAGCATTTAAGCAGAACTTTGGAAAATTACGAAATTATTTGATTCCTGGTATAGGAATCAAAAACAGGAAGTTAGTTGTCTTTATGTATGATTGTGAATATGATGTTCTTCTTGGAAGTCAAGCACTGGCCCTGTATGAAAAGAATATTATTGTCCAGCACATAATGTTTCTCTGGTTAGTTTTGAATTACAAGTTGTTAAGCACTGGATTGATTGATGATTTTAAAAATTATCGAGCAAATTTTCACAGATTACTTGGTAATGATAATCTTGAGCGATACAAATCTGAAGTTACTATGCCTTTTCACAAAAAACACAGCCATAACAGAACTTTTGACCCAGAAACATATAAAACTTCTCAATTGCTCAGAAGGAAAGTAGATACTAGTAGCTACCCCTTTAAAACGAAGAAATTGTACCAAAAGTGACTTCAGTATTTAGAAATAACAGTTATAACTACATCTTATGAATAAATGATTATTACATTCTTGTTTTAAAAAGTTAAGATTTTATGATGACATTGTGTACGTCATCCGTCATTATTCATAATTTCTTTAACATCTCCTCCTAAACATGATTGTGGATTTTGAATAAACTTTCAAAGGAATGATTCTTAGATGACCCTGATATCTAATGTTAATGCATAATTAGGTCACAAGAGCCAAAAATAGACTTAATAAATCAAATCTTTAAAAATCTATGAAACTACAATGGATGCATCTCAGATATTTGGCATGTAGCATCACAGAATAGACTTATATGGGAAAAAAATTTAAAAAATTTATTGTGAAGCTACTATGCCCTGAGCTATTTTGCATGAATAATTACCTTGTAGATGTCTATGAAGACATAGATTATGGCTACTGGGTTGAAAATGACCAGGGTACACTAATTTTTATACAAGACTTATATAGTAAATATGTCTTAAAAATCTTTTCACCTAAAAATACAATGCCTGGAGCATAGGTTTTATGCATGAAGCTTGATCAAGTGGTCCTTTAAGAAAATTTTGTAAATCATATCCCTGAGGTCCCAGGATCATATAGTTATATTGACTTATATAGGAAAAAACTTCAGTCTTTTCCTAAACCATAATGCCCGGGGCTTAGATTATGCATGTAGAATTGCCTTGTGCATTGTAACTCAATGGTCATGGTTCATTTACTTGGCCCAGCTTCAGAGGGTGTTTTTCTGTTTTAAATTCTTTTGTATATAAACAAAATTTTTACACCAATATTACAGCCTCAATTGTATATAAAATGTACGCTGTATTTATATGTTAATCTAAAGGGAATGAATTGTTCAATTGTCTATAAAATTTACATTGTGTTTATATGTTCATCTAAATGAATTTACATTTTTAACCAGGTTTTTCTAAAAGACAATTGGCGTATGCCCAGGGAGTTGCCGATATAAACAATTTCTTTTGAGTTGAGCACAGCTGCACAACCCCTACATTTCTCAAAAGTTTGCAACTGAACTATCACAGAATAAGTGTCTTGAAATGCCTTGGCACATGTTGTTGTTGTTTTTGTTGAGCTTTTAAATATAATTAACTTAGAAAGACTTGAACTGCATGATAGTCTGTAAGGTGAAACATACCATCATATCATTGGACATTTTCCACATGGATTCACAATTACTCTGATAAATAAAAGTGTTAATAATACCTTGTAACATAGTTGTTACAGGAATAATTATTTGTCAGTTATTAACGAAATTTCTGTGTACGTTGAAAACCTTGTTTATACGTTAAATCTATAAAAAAAAATCTTTTCTATACGATATTTAATAAGCAGGATATGAAAAATATAAAAATATTAAGTTGAAAATATCACATATTTCATTGTTCCTTTCATAAAATATGCAATGCATTAAATTGGCAGTGAAGTATAATTTTATGACAGTGCCTTTTTTTATCTCTTCTCAATTAATTCGCTGTGTGACACAATATATTTTTTGCAAGACTAAGACTTTTTTTATTGGCAAAAACATTTTAAAGTGTCCATCGCCATTATTTATAAAAAGAAATTCAAAAATAAAAACATTTTTTTTAAAATCGTGAAGTTCTTCCGGTGTATATAATCCTTAATAAACAACATGATTGTCCATGACAATTGTTAATTAGCAGATATAACTCAGCAATTTGACATAGTATTTTTCATACCTTTTAACTTAAATAAGCTTGTATTTTTTGTTTAACAATAATGTACACCATTATGGTCACGATAAACTTTGATTTTCCTACTTAGATATAAGCTGAGATCCCGGTAAATCGCATTAAGAAAAGCCGGGATCGTATCAGATATTTAGAGATCCCGGGAAATTGACCACCTGTCATACAAAGTAAGTAAATTGTTTATTAAAGTGACATGTGTTATTTACAATATAATCATATACAAATATTTTAATAAAGGTATTTAAAACACCCGGCCTCATGGGCCTATTAGTCACTGTTGACATTTAATACAGTATCTATGTATAGTTCTCAAATATTAAACATAATAGTACAAGTTCAATTTCAAATATATGGACGATGTACATAGAATAGTATATTTTCACTTTCATTATTATCAAGTAAATTAAGAAATTAGATATATGAGTAATTGATGGAATGAAATATAAGTGATACACATATACATGTCAGAAGGCTTTTTATGTAATCAATTATGTTAAGTATATCTTATGATCTTTTCTATGATATTATAATGATATTTAAATACATGTACCTAAACTAAAGCATAATTTTGTATTAACAAAAACTTTGATTTTTCCAATTAGGCATATATATAGATATTGTGATTTCCGCATTTCAAGTTTGTTAATAAATAGCTCTAAATATCTTTAAATCTTAAGTTAAATCGGTCATTACATACAATATAAAATAAAAAGTTAACGTTATATCGCCCTTCAGTACGACAATAATCAACACAAATATAGTTTATTAGTTTTCCCTATCCGGGATCCCCCCCCCCCCCCCGAGAGTGCTTTTTCTTACGGGACTGGAAACCGTCGCTTGGGGGTCAGATCCTGCCCCAACATGATACGCCCCTATAAACACTATCAAAAATATTTTAATATATAAACACGAATGGGACATCTGTTACAAAGATTAAAGTGGTTTTCAAACAATTTTTACAATGAAAAATTACCGTATACCATCAAGTCTCGGTATTTTTTTCATTTATGTAAAAATTGTTTGAAAACCAGTTTTATCGTTGTAACAGATTTCCCATTCGTGTTTAAATATTAAAATATTTTTGATTAGAGTGTTTACAGGGGCAAGATCTGGCCCCCAAACATCTGTGATTTTGATCATTTGAATCGGGTAATTTAGACGGGATGTCCCCGCGGTATAGGTGTACGTATTTGGCAAGAGATTCCTGACCTCATTTATTATTTGACTCACTAGGATAATGTCGGAATAGATGATTTGCTGCATGGCGACACTAAACTTCACTTTCAACAAACAGACAATTTTCATTCATAGATTTTGAGTACTTCATTAGTCGGTGCCATGGGGGCGTGGACGGTAGCTTGCACTTAATACCATCGTCTAAGATCAGGCCCAATCAAACCGAGCCTGCAACATCTACAGTTCATCAGCATCAGTGGCAAACAACATCCTGCTGCTGATTTAAGATGTCCTATTTTTGATCGTTATATACATAGTCATTACAATGCAATGTGTTAGGGAAAATTCTCTGAGAGGGTGATATCCAAGTGTCCCAAAGTGACACAAAATGTATCAGAAATATCTCCCAGGGAAAGTTCTCTATAAGGGTTGATCATAACACATTAGTTATAAGTCTTTTGAAATTTTACGCTGGGTACGAGAATGTATTTTACTACACATGTCTGCAAAGTGCTTTGAATCCTGTCTTTGTGAACTGTAATATTCTGTTCCGTCGGTATAAAGATCTATATATATATATATAACAACATCGAAGATGTGACTACAAGAAAGTATGTGATGCCTTTTACTCGACTGAAATATATCTGAACTAATCTGAAGGAACATGGACGAATGTATCAGTTCTTATCATAACTGGTAGTTTCAAAAGTTAGGAGGACTTTTTTTTAAAAGATGTGTTTATCTGCACAATCAAAATTATGCGGGAACTATGGGGTTGTTTATAAACTGAGATTTCCGTGATTAACTATTACTCATTTCAGGCTGTAATACTTCAACATACAGGATCTTTAAGAAATCTTGATTGCTATTCAAGACATGCCTACCAGCTGATTTATGCTCACATTCGAAAATATTTGTGTCTGCCTAGTATCCACGTTGTGATCTTCAGGTTTTATGCATGTATACATACATTTTCCATGCTTAATTTGGGCATTGGTGTTTGTTTAAAAGATGCACAGTGTTATAACATTGAATTTAATATAGGTGACGCCTTGGAGATTGTAAGTTGTAACATATGTTTAAGAGATCAAGTTAATATCGGAGAATAAATAATTGGTGCAAGTTTACTTCTTGAAGTTATTCTCAGTACTTTTACCTATACATGTCTGGGCAGAACTCGCTAATTCAGTCGTTCAATTTAACAACAGGTTAAGCAAATCCGAACCTTCAACATATTCAATTTTACCGCCAATATCGTTCTAAGAGTTATCATCACCACCAACACAAACACCACCACCACCATCATCATCATCATCATTTCTATTGTAATGAAATTTTGAATTTAGATTCATTCGGCGGTGATCACTGTAACTTCAATGTGACAGTCACACTATCGTGCATTATCCATGAAAAGCGACGTATGTTTGCCAAGTAGAAACATACATGTGCACTAAACAAAGGAATCAATAGTTTGAACTTATTAAATGTAATTTTAAATGCTACATATCACAAGCAGTTGTTGAAGAAGACCTTAGATTCATTTTATTTACACTGTCTCGTTTATAGGAACAGGGTGGGGCTAAGAGCGAGGTTTGGTGCATATTAACCGGTTTAAACTCCCCAGCAGTCATTATTATGCTGCTGACCGTTCCAAGGCGGCGCCCCACTGTGTTCCTCAGATGTATGTCTATGTTGTTTCATACTGTTTTGGTGACACTTTTGCTTGTGTCCCTTGTTGTTGTTTTCTCGTCTACGGTAAGTATCTTCCCCATTGCCTCTAGTTTTTGTTTCTTTGATTAACCCCCGCCCCCCTTCCCCCGGTCTCCTGTCCCCTTCCCCTTTGTGGGCCTATTATTCTTTTCTTTGAATTCCTAATCAGTTACAAATTATTTATCATTTAATGATTAACCTGTCCGTGCTCTGTCTTTGCCCTGTCCTGTTTTTGTTTGGGGTCCGCCTGGACTCCTTGCCTTTGGTTCTTGTTGCTGGGTCATATGGGGGCTGCGTTCATTGAACGCCGCCTTTCCTTGTTGATCTTGTTTATCATATTTTCTAAAAACAGGTAACATATCCTCAGAGTGATTAAAAACTAGTTAAACTTCCTATAAAGATAAAGAGCTATATCATTAAACCTACATGTATAAATTTGTCTTGTAATTTTGTACAAAATTATTTATATTGGTATAACCTATGTCATATATAGAAATTAAGATATTTTCTCACGATATATATATATATAAGTATTATTACAACCAGAATAAATCGGAAATTCTTCACTCGTGAAATGACCAAAAAGATAAGGATTGATGGTCAGCTAATCGTTATATTTCGGACGGACAGCAACAGTGTTACAATGATACAACTGTATATCCTAACATTCTTTCTAACATCACGATTAATTGCAGGTATGTTCTGTTTGTTTGTTTGTTTGATTGGGTTTTACGTCATACCGAAACGGTATAGGTCATTTGGCGACGTTCCAGCTTTGCCGGTGGAGGAAGACCTCAGGTGCCCTTCCGTGCATTATTTCAGGCACGAACGGGCACCTGAGTAGATCAACGACGTTCCGTTATCTAGCTGGATAGCTTCCTCACATGAAAGAATTCAAAGTTCTTGTCGAGATTCGAAACCACAGTGATGAGGGTCAAGTGGTTTGAAGTCAACGACCTTAACCACTCGGCCACGGACGCCCCACAATTGCAGGTATGTTCTGAAAAAATCAGTCAGTATAACTACATTGTATTTTATTGATGAAATAAAATTAATTCCAGTATTGTACTAATATTGACATATATTTTTATTGCACGTACATTGCAAATCAATATATATTTAAAAAGGATATGGGAATAGTCCCTGTTAAGTAGATTTATACCCGATGGAGGAAGGAGACAGTAAAGATTAATAGTCTACTGTTTCTTTTTATCTATGATAATACTTGCTGTGACGCTTAGGTCGTTGATAGAGGCGTGAGAAATGTGGCTCATTTCATTATTTCTAATAGACAGACTCATTCAAACCTAGTCTACAATTTTTAGCTTTTTTAAAAGCTCACCAGTCACAAAAAGTGACATGTTGAGCTTTTGTAATCGCTTTTCGCTAGGCCAATTTCATCCAACATTCACATGAATGTTCCGTTGGTAGTCAACTTTAAAAATTGTTCAAATAATTTAATATCATGCAGAACGTACACTGGTTGCCAAGCAAACGAAAGAAAACACTTAAAAAATCTTCTATTAAAAACCAAAAAGAGCTAGAGCTTAAATATTTGGCTTGAATATCGTCTAGTCAGTGTCTACCAAGTTTGTTCAAATAAAATCCCTGGGGTCAAAATTGGCCACATCTTTTGGAACTGTTGGTTTCCCTTAGCTATATGCAACCAATAATGTTTTTACACATACACTATTTTAGATACAAGTATGAACTTTGTGATTTAGGTTTTATATCTACTTTTGTTTATATTTTACAATATTACTTGTTCCTTGTCATGGAGAGCTTTTATATACAGCGAATTCAGGGCCATCATGGCCCTCTTGTTTGTTTTATTACTCCCCGGGCCTATTTTCCGGATATTTTGCTGAGACAGGCCCCTATAAGACCTCTACATGTATTCAACGCCGTGATTTAACATTAAATTGCCTTGATTTATCTCAACGTTATTGAGATATCATTTTTAAAATGTAGAATTTTTTATTACAATATTTTTCATGTAAAAGTTTTTCAGAGACGAATAGATCTACATGAACAAGTATTATAATAAAATCTAGTTACATGTATTTTACGTTCAAACTAAAAGATCAGTTTTTGATCTTATATAGGTAGTGCAATACCAACGAGTACCAGATGCAAAGATGTTTATATTTGGGCTTTTGATGGTTCTGTAGACTGCGATAAATTGGTTAAAGAATCAGTCTGGGGAATGCACAAGAATCCCGAGTACTGGTGTAATAAGTATGTGCTTACAGATTGTTGTGCCACGTGCTCAGCACTAAGAGAGGTAAATGTTATATATTATTTGTTTGTTAGTGTTGCAGGTTCTTAAGTCAAGCCGACACTGTAATGGTCATATGGCGACTCTCCAGCTTTACTGGTGGAGGAAGGCTTTACTCACATTTCCGTGCATTATTACAAGCACGAGTTAAACCACCGACGTTCTGTAAAGTTGCTTCTTTACATAAAGAATTCAAAGTCCATAACGGAAACCACAGTATTGAGGGGCAAGTGCTTTAAATCCATGACTAAATGTGTTCTATATGAAATCAAACTTCATGTACTAGGATTAATTGGAAATTACACGGACAGCATGCTGTTCATGAGCGTGCCGGACTTTGATGTCATATTTAAATTACAAATTTATTTGTATCCTTCTTGCATGGAATGGTTCGTTCACGAATGAGTCCAAAATTATCGCAAAAGTCGGAACCAAGAGAGACGGCAACATAAGTTTATTGTATGTTTTATAATTATATTCAAATATTTTACAAGTGACACTAATAATAGCACGTTTCTTAACTTGGTTGAATATTAAACAATATTTTACAATGATAAAAGGGCGTCCGTGGCCGAGTGGTTAAGGTCGTTGACTTCTAACCACTTGCCCCTCACCGCTGTGGGTTCGAATCCCGTCAGGGACTTTTGATTCTTACCTGTGAGGAAGCTATCCAGCTAGCTTAGGGAACGTCGGTGGTTCTACTCAGATGCTCGTTAGTGCCTGAAATAATTCACAGAAGGGCACCTGAGGTCTTCCTCCACCAGTAAAGCTGGAACGTCGCAAGAGCCGGAACGTTATCATGTGTCGGTGTGACGTAAAATCCAATCAAACAAAAACCAAACAAACACTGATAACATACTCGTTTAAACATCTGCTAACTTTATCATAATGCAAGTTTTATGCAACAGCTATATCCTCAAGCAAACCTAATTTACATAAATGCAGTTCCAGGAGACTTTCTATTACAAATTTACTCTAGTATACTGTCTTATTTCTATTTCAGGCAAATGTCATCACCGGATGAAGCTGTAAATATCATATAATTAAATTAGAAATAAAATTAGTTGAATATTCACTTGATAATGTTTTCATTCTTTAACATAATACTCGTATCTTGATTGTAGGACATTTTACCCATGTACAAGTACATTCTTTTTATCATTTTCTTAAAGCAGCAAGCCTCCAGATTCATGTTGATTTTCATGAAAATTTTGGAAATGTATTTAAAAGTTAAATATTGTGAGGTGTACAAATAAAGTAATTTATATATTGCAATCGGCACTTACAATCCACAAAAATTACCAAAAAGTGGTCAACATATGCAAAAACAGCCCTTACTGCGTTAGTAACGCAGTATAGAAATATGGTGATAAATACTAAAAAATCAGTCTTAAACCGCACGTGCATTCTAAATATAACTTGAATCTTAATTGAATGTTTTTTTTAACTTTCATAAAAATTTTAGTACTTTTTTCTCAATATTTACTTTCTTGAAATAGTTTGCCTCATCTGGAGGCGTGCAGCTTTAAAGCACCGACTTAATTGACACAACATGAGCCAACATTTCTGCTGAATTTATTTGGTTATGGATTTGTCGAGATTTGTAATGGTACAGTCCAATGCGAAGTTAAAGGAATTAAAATATGAGTATCAACGGTAGAGAGCCTTGTAATGTAATAAATATCGCATAGTACTCACCAATGTATCTATATGTTAAAAGACACAATTTCGGTGATACATTACATGTACATATACTCTTGTTATATAAATCTAGTATCAAATATATCAAAGGTCCATTATGTCTCAGAAATGCTTTTATTTCTTAAAAGCTTTTTTTTTTAAATTTTGGTTTACTTTTTTATAACATCAAAAAGTTATTCACTGACCAATTACCTGAACCATTTTTCATCTGTTGCTTTTTGGCAAAGTTAAGGAATGGTCAGCATGTCAGTCTGTTGAGTGAACTATGTATAAATTGTGTTTACTGTTTTGAATGTGTGTAAGGGATTTTGCCATTTTTTTATTTTAAGTTACAAGCATCTCTAGAACATTTATTTTAAACCATCATTTGGCATAAAATACATTTAAAAAGAATATGATTAAAAACACCAACAAAACAACTGTAATGTTATCATGTATTCATTAAAATCACACAAGTGTCACCATATATCTAGAACTGTCGAGATGACTTGTTTTGCTTTTATAAGACCAAGTTTGTATCAGTTGAATATCTTCCGGTTTGAATTCATTCCTATTTAACATCTGAAGTATGAACAAAACTCTGAAACGATACAAATATATAGTGCCTTGTGATCTCAACAATATAAATTTCTGCTCTATAATTACAAATCTTCGATTTTAACTGTCCAAATTCAGTTAACAATTCATTTCCAAGGAGCTTTCATTGTCAGACTTTGTTACTTCCTAAATTCTATGTTTAATAATGGTTTACCTGCTTGTATACATATATAAGATTATGCTGTGGACACATAGAATTTATTCTTAACTGATGATATTAACAACATCAGTGTTCCTTTCTAAAATGTCATGAAACCTATTATATAAAGACCTTTTGATTGCTCTAGTGTAGATCCATTTGTGTGAAAACTTGTATATATAGTTACATAATCGTTTCTATGAATAAAACCTAAACGTACGCTACCTTTCAGCCAGAACTTCAGCTTCCAGCTTTTGCCTCTCTTGGATATATTTTGGTACAAATTTATTCAGCAGTCTCACGTGTTTCTTCTCCGGTGGTGGATGTTTTTTGTAAAACGTTGTTAGTAAAATTTGCCAGTTCTTGGGAGCGGCTATTCTATTACACTTATTTGGTGTATCATTTTTATCAGGTAATAACAGTTTGTCTAAATCTAAATGCAAGTCACTACTTCTCTTCAACTTGTTTTCATTTTCATCGAGTACTTCTATATTCTCATTTGTACTTGAATTATTTGATCTGTCCTTTTGTTCCTGTAGGGTAAGTTTTGTCAAAAAGAGTGTTGCCTTTTGCTTCCACCGCTCAATCTGTTGAAATATTAAAAAAGTATTGAAATATCCACCATTGTTAATATGAATAACAATAAGGGAGCAGCTATTTTTGAAGTAACTTAAAAACGAAATCGTCGACAATTTTTTATTTCGCCGAAAACGTTTCCGTGAACATACTCCAATTCCATGTAAAATTTTAATAAAACATTAGCAATACTTTTCTTTATGTCTATATAAAAACAGTGTAGCGACATTGACTATAATTAATACAGAAGTAGGTAAAATGGAGTATCAAATGTCGCTAAACACTGCAAAATTAAAATGTCGTGGAGCATGTTCATGGTGGGCATTCATTTGTTAATGGAAGATAACATCTTCCTCTGTCACAATCTTAACCATTATTTAACACGTAAACATGAAAATGTTTAAGTCAATAATTTAAGAGGTCTGACATGGCCCATATGTATAGTAAACCCCCTAATATATTGTATGTTGTGGTTGTACAAGTCACCTGTATATCACCGTTTCTTTATACATTTTTTTGTACTTATACCTTATCTGAAATGACGTGAAATAAATGAATCCGAATGTATGCTTCATTTATTTCATTTAAATGTTTTGTAAATGGTTGAAGACCCTCTGTTAGTCTCTTTGCAATATTGATAGACATTGCATAGGTCGTCTGTGTGGTGTTTTTCCCGCATTCGAGATCTTGTAGAATAGATGATGCACATGAAACAATATCCTGGGAAAGATAAAAATGAAGACTAAAGCATATACATGTATATAAAGCATATACAAGGATGATCGAAGAGTACGGGAAAATGTAAGTTCAAAATTAAGTGCAGCTTGCCTTAGAAACAACTGCTGATATGTGATAAGAACACATTTATTAATTGTTCAAGTGTTCTTTGAGACGCAGGTCATTTCTATTTGTCGTAGAGTCAATTTTCATTCATTTTCACATATTTATTTTTGTGTACCTTTCATTTAAGAAAAACAGCATTCACTACTGTTACAACTGACGAGATTTAAAAAAAACCCCCAAGCATTCGCTAGAGTTTTCGAAACCTCTCACCAAATACTGAACCTTTCACATTTTGATTCTTCTTTGTCAGCAAATCATTTAATTAGATTAAAAAATCAGTTAGATCGAGTTTTATATTATAATTACTATTGCATGTAGTCAGGTCTCTTATAAATCGTATAATGTGCAGCATGGCGCTAAACAAAAGAAAATTTAAATGCCCTCTTTGTGTGAACTTTGTTCTCCTTTGAACTAATAGTTATCAGGGGCCTGCAATAAACAATACCCAGTCTTGCACTGACAGTCTAACTTTATCTTTTAAATTATCATTGCCCTTAGCGCTCTAAAAGATATTACATTTGTACATGTACTGGAAGTATGACTTACCTTAGATGGTGTCAGAACAGATTCTACGAATTTATCTCTGTAGCTCTTTGCTTCTTCAACATTTGTACCAACCCACGGTAAACCTTGAACACGTTGTAACATTAACTCAATAGTTTCTTCTACCTGAACATAATATTCATGAAACCATAAACTACGTACATGTCGTTCATTTTCACCAGGATGGAAATGTTAAGTTTAGTTTTTCTCTAAAAACGAAAAGTAATCCTAAATATTCAACATGAATACTTAATAATATAATTTCATTTTGACCCAATCATTTAAATTAACAGTAGTGATGCAATATATGTCCACGCCGGTTTAATCAGAGTATAACATTCATTATGCACAATGGTTGATCGAGTGATTAACGCGCCGGACTATTAGGATTGCTGACCGCGTGGGTTCAAACCCTGTTAGGGGCAAGCCTTTGAATTGTTTCCTTTCGCAAGAAACTTTACATTCATTGCTTAGTAATGGTTGGTTCCAGGAACGAATTCAAAAGGGTTTCAATAGGCTTATTTAGCTTCCAACACAATCGAACAGAAATAAATTTGTATAAACTAATGAAATGATTGTTTATTTCAAGGAGGACAGAATTCTATTTCCATCAACTTCATACACCGTAATAGAACATCTTTGAAAACTATGAAGTATGTGCTGCTAGTATACCGGTACCTCAGTTGTATGGTCTTCACATTCTTCTAGTTTCACGATCAAGGCGTGTTCAGCGTCCGACCTCATCATGACAGCGTCCATTGTCGCCAATTCCGTCGTTATTTTAAAATGAATTTCTTTCAACTTGTTTGTTGTATCAAGTAGTACTGCTGCATGAGTCTGCATCAGGTTAGGGTCGCATTCTGGGTGCTCTAATCTCTCTATAGCGTCTTCACAACTTTTGATAGTTTCTCGAACTTTGTATTGGCTGTTATAAATGAATAAAAAATATTCCGTGAAAATACATGTATAGTTGCGGACTTTGAACCTGAGGCTTTCTCCTTAATCGGATCACCTCGACTTTAGTTAGCATTCAGAGTTACAAGCACATCCGAGATCTAGCAAATCGTTTTTACATAAACATAACTTGCAAACTCGTTTATGTTATTCAAAAGAAAGGACGCTTTAAATAGGAACAGAGAGCATAAGATTAGCGTATTGTTCAGTGTAATCATATTTTAATGTTTGACCCAAAATAGCCATGGAATATATTTTAACATGAGTGAATTAATTGTTATCCGTAAATGGTAAGTATATTTAACAAAATTGAATTAAAGATCCGAAATACAGTCATGAACCAAGTAAGAATATAAATCACATAAACAAAACAATGATAAAAAGTGACAAAGAAAATGCAATGAAAGGAATATAAACGGAATAAGGCCACATTCGTACCCAACAACGTGTATAGTGTACTTTAGAAGAAAATACGAGATTGAACATCCACAAAAGAGAACAATGTTCACCGAACGCAACCAAAATTTATGTATTATCAATTTCATTACTTACTTGATAAGATTTTGGTACTTGTAACCTTCCTTGCCTTGAGATATCTGAGAAGATTTTGTCAGTGGTTGATATTTCAGTCTATTAATTTCATTTCTAATATAAGCCAGTGCAACCAGAGCTTCTCTTCCAGCTGTTATGATAGGTATGTATGTCTAAAGTTTGTAAAACAATGTATTATGTTTAAATTCTCATTTGTTTATGTCATTATCACTTATTGCTTAGGTTGAAGCATATGAAAGATGCAAGTGATGAATGTGTACAGTTACACAAAAAGACATATAGAAGTAACATTTTCAAGATCATTGCAATAACTTTGCATTAATTATCGAGCATATTAGAATATACGTGTTGGTCCGGTGATGCTGAAAATTTCAATACATGCGATTCAGATACATGATATGATGTTCCATTTATTTGATTTCATATCAAATGCAAATTAAATACACGTGTCCAATTAAAGTGACGGTCCGTTAAAAGTCATTGTAGCAAAATAATTACAATGTGTTTGCATTTGAGTTTATTTATACTCGCCACCGGTTGCCCATATGGGCGAGGCCTCCAGAAGAGTATTAGTCATTTTAGATTTTGGAGGATAGTGTAAGATACAGAAACAGAAAGATGTTCCAATTCCAGAAGCTTCCCCTGGTTCTTTAACGTAACAAGTGTTTAAGCAATCATACTCGGAACCTCGATTTAAGGTCTCATCCAAAAGACTAAAAGTAATTTTAGTTGGCCGGCCCGGAATCGAACCCACAATGGCGAGATTACAAGTCTCGCGCTCTAACTGATTGAGCTATGCGGGCCGGCAAAATACAATGTAATGTATATGTAATAATAAAATCGATAATTATTCTTATATCTATTTCTACTATGACTGTTGATCACAATCTGGCAGCGTCGACGTATACACGTAGATGTTCAACGTTATATCTAATCCATATCACGAAGCTACTAGGTGGACATATTGTTTTATTAGAATAAATATCATAGATGTCATCATTTTGTGACATTTTCTTTTCACGCCCCATAACATGTGTATTCAATGTAATGAAGTAAATGGAATATCATTTCATGTCCTTCAACTACACTCAGAGGCACTTATAACCCGACACTTACATTTTCCGGTATAACTTGGTTATTTGTGAACAGATTTTGTTCAGTCTTTGAACATACAAAACTCAACATATCATACTTATTTGCTATAATTTTACTTTCAATTCATTAACAAGAATATAGAGAAAATAACAAAATAAATATGTTACTGCAAAATGAAAAAATCACAAAATGACTGTAAATATCGTAACACAATGAAAAGTCTCTAAATCCAACTGATTATGTATAATAACCAGTTCTTATACTTTCTGTGTCATCCCATGGCTTTAACATAGTGTAAACACCTTTCTCATGGTTATGACGTAGTGAAGGCTTTGGGAATATTTCTCCATTCCGGAATAAGGGCTTCCTCGAGTTCCAGCAACTTCTGCATTCAAAGTCATAGATCTAAACATCACACTTGTCGGCTGAATTGAACAGGTGTGTGAGAAAGCGGCCAAAAGCTCGTCGCAATTTGCTGGAACAAGAGCAAGCCCTTATTTTTCATTTAGAACTATGATGCAGAGGTGTTTACTTCGTTATAGCCAATTGGGAGGACATACAAATTGTAAGAACTGGTAAACATACAGATTTAATGGGATTCAGAGACTGTTCATTTTGTTACGATTTTTACAGTGATTTTGCGATTTTTCATTTTAAAGTAGCCTATTTGTTTTGCTATTTTATCTATTTTCTTATTAATGAATTGTAAATATAATTCCAAGTACTAAGTATGATATGTTGAATTTTGTAAAGTCAAAATTTGATCAAAATCTGTTCACAAATAATCTATTTATACAGAAAAATGTCAGTGTTGGGTTATAAGTGCCTCTGAGTGTATATATTTATTGTCAATTCCAGCATTTTAGGGTTTGTATATTGACCCACATATATATTATAAAATATTTATATATGCACACATACAGGATTTCTTACGGTTTTTGTATAAAATATTAAATAATTTACCGTAATTAAATATTAGTGTGCTATAAACTAGAATGGAGTTCACACTTAATTGATCGGAACTAAAAAAAAGAACACTTTCATAGAGCAGAATTGATAAATATTAGTATCTTGTACGAACCCGTTGAAAATCAACCCAGGCTATGTGGTTGTATTGCATCGTCCCACCATAGTCCGTGGACAGCTGAGATTTGTCTATAAATTCGTAAAGATCTCTGACATGGTTAAGATATTCTGTATCATACAAAGGTATGATCTTTCTATTCTCCCTTGTATTTGAGTTATTCCTGATTAGGAGTCTTTTCGTTGTTTTCACAAACGGTTTCACGAAATATGCTTTCTTTATACAACGTTTTCTTGTATCCTGTTTAATGATAAAGAACACTGCATGGCCATTTGCATGGTATAGCAAAAGAAAGTCTTTTGAATATCTTTTTATAGAACTCTGCTAAAACTATCCAGGCATTACAATTAAATGACATATGTGACTCTGCAATAAACTTTATCTCGATTTTAGTTTTATATATTCTAAAAAGTTATATATGGTACTATAAAAGGCATTATTATGTATGTAATAACCCTAACCAATCGACAATCTGCATTTGTACCTCGTGACCGTCCAATATATTCCCGTATTGGATCCAAAAATTATATTATTTTCATATTGGACGCACTAAACGACCGTGCATATATTTTGACATGACGTCTTTTGCGTTCAGACGCGGTAAATGTTATACTATTGTCAATGTGATAATAGAGATAAGGGGTGTCAATGTAATATTTTTCTTATTTACTGTTATATAATTATGATGTTTATTAAAATGTAAGTTGTTCCAATATATAATTTGTTCAGGCAATTTTCTTGAACTCAAGTAAATGATATATTAATAAAATTTACTGTAACGTCTAAAAAGTATTCAATAAATTGTACTAGTCAAATCCTGAAACTTATATGTATGTATACAACAAAACCATTCATGAATTATTACCTATTTTAATAACATTTTGACAGGGGTCACAGTGATATTTATCATATTATTGATGTTAATGGTAGTGGTTGTGGTTTTGGTTGTTATATTGATGGTGTTGTTGATAGTGGTTTTGTTGTTGATAATGGTGGTGGTGTGGATGATGATATTGGTGGTGTTTTAGTTGGGTGTGATGATCGATGATGATGATATTTCAAATTAAAAGAAAGATATATAATAAAAAGGCTCGTCCAATATGACTTTTCAAGCTGTGTACGAGTCCAAATACATTCCCATATTGTACAGTAAAATGTTTTATAACCTATATTTATGCTCATAGAAATTACTCATTTTCGTTACTTTCTCTATATATAGATAACTACAACATATACGGAAAGCAAAGAATTCAGACGACGACCTAATCCACGGTAAGAGTTTATGATATCAGCATATTGCTCATTTGCAAATACCCTTGTATAAATGCCCTAGTAAACATGAAATTTAAATCAAGTTATTCCCGAAAATTAAAGTAATTTGCCAGTGACCACGCTTATTTAATTTTGAAAATTAAAGATGTTATAATAAATTATATTGATATATTATTTAGTTCTGTAACAGTTTGATACAAGTCAACTAAACATTACCTGGATATGTCATCCGTGCACACACTATAGTTACTATGAGCGCACGCGATAGTTACTACGTGCGCACGTAGTAGTTACCACGTACGCGTGTGGAGCTATAGCGTGCGCACATAGTAGCTATCGCGTTCGCACGTGGTAGATAAAATATTTCTGATGGCCCCTAAATGCCGGCGTAACCATAACTGTAAAACATAACACTAGCCATATGAAGACTTAAAATGACAATTGTTTCGCATGCATGTAGCTATAAGAATAGAAACATACCTGTAATTCATTCAGTAGGTATGTTAATTTGTCAGTAATAGCCTCTGTCCATCCTTCCTGTAGGTCAGCAACAACGGTCACTTGTCCGCCAGACAAATCAACGAAAGCTTGCATCAGACGTAAAATATCTTTACACGAATATATATCTAGAAGGTCTGCCGAGTCAACCGGAAATGTAACGATCGGCGTTCCATCTTTATCAACTCCGCCTTCAAAAAAAATAATTCACGTCTGAATTATAACTCGCATTATGATTTATTCAACTTGTATTATTTGTTCATTACTTTTTCATCGATTTTAAAATGACAACATCAATTCAAAGTGGACTTCAAAGGTGTTTACTGTGTGATATCTGATGAATGGCGGCAAAATATTTTTTCATCTACCGCTAATATATTCTAATATATTCTAATACAATAAATATTGATTTCATAAAATGATCTCTTGTAAAACTTCTGTAGGCACACTCATGTAATTAAATTAAAAGTTTTAAAAAATGTTGAATCTATGATAAAAGCATGTTTCGTTGAATGAATGATTAAATTAATAAAAACAATAAATAAAAAAATAAATGAAATGAAAAATAAAGAAACTTAAATTAAAATTAGAAATCAGGAAAAAGAAAGAAGAAATATTAATAAATCAATTACCACCAAGGATAACAACAGCCGACTCCAATACAATTTCATTAACTTTATCCATTTCTGATTGTCTCCATATCACATAAAAATTATCACAAAATTATCGCTTTTTTATTAACGGCAATACAATAAATGGGACACATAGTATTATTGTAACTCTAAGATCTAATTCGTAATTTCTTTCGTTTTTATTTAGCAATCAACATATATTAACATTCAAAATTTATAACCATACTTCCCATTTTTAATCCGGATTAATCGAAATTTTAATTCTCTTATCAGCCTTTCCATAATTTCCTTAATTCAAAAGGTCATAAATCAAACGGGGATTAATTTAATGCTTCGGTGATTTGAAGATTTATAAGTACTTTCTGTACTGTACTGTATATTTATCACAAACGTGCTTGCATTATACACATATAATCACATTATCCCAATTTGTAGTCTTGTGGCAGACAAGAAGAAAATGTTCACTTTTAATATCCTATCTCGTTAGATTGATCTTAGTAATTCACGGACCATCATTTAGTTATGTGATCGGCTCCTGTGGCCAGACAATTTCGATTTTAAAATTGGTTGAAAATACAAAATAATGAATATCTAACCCTGGTTCAAATGATTTCTTGGGCAGCGTCCACGATAATTTTGCACAAAAAAAAAAAAAAAAATAAAAAAAAATTGCCCAACCTTTTAGCATGTACATTTGATTATGTCAGAAACCTACCTTGATAATGTATATAAAATGTACACAAAACAGTATAAATAAAGTGTATTTTCCACACTAGAATATTATAAAAATTAAAGTGATTTACATTTTAGAAGTTTTTTAATGTTAGTGCATTTATTTGTTTTGGAGGGGTGTGAATATACTGCAGAGCTGGTGAGTGGTAGAATTACAGTTTTCCTGATGATTTTGGAGGAAAAAATGTTAAAAAAAAAACAACAGCAAAAGTTAAGTCTGCGGAGACCACCACCAACAAGCATTCTAGTTTAGCAGTCTAAGGAAGATAGATTATTCTTACCGGAAATTATACGTACTTCACCGTACACCAACTTGTCAAAAACTTGACCTGACCGTACCTTCCACATGTACCAGTATACCATATTGTTATTTAATTTCCTGACACCTGTGAATTTTTATTGTTTTTATTGTAAGTGTTCGTGCATATATATATGCTTTATAAACATATAAATTGTGCTATGTATAAGTGATTATTATTGTACATGTATTTGAGAATCAAATTTAATAATTGTGAAATCTGTTATCATAATTTAATTAGTTTACTCCTTGACACCGTCATTATTTACCAAATTATTAGGGGGCAGGGGACCTAAAAATGAAAAATTTTGTATTTCAGTGTGACCAGAAACACAATTCCAAATATTTCAAAATCTGTTTCACATGCAGATAACCAGTTGCACAGCATTATTCAATGATATATGACATACATTGAAGAAAATAATAGTTTGCATGCATTGCTCCTTCAAAAAATGACTGACAGCAATTTATATTTACCCCCACCCAGCCAAAAATCACACCTAAAATATACCAATATGGGCAATCTTCATGGAAGTGCAGCATACTCAAGAATCCGCCCGATTCCTTTAAAAATATCTGTAACACGCAGTGCAAGCTATGGCATTTTCAGAAATGACAAATAAAGTGTCTGTCATACGTTTAGATTTTTCACAAAATTTATCTGAAATTTCTTACTTGTTTGGCGCCAACTGTCAAAGCTTGATTTTTAACTTTTTCACCTCCATTCGGAGAGTCAGAAATACATACAAAGCTACCAAAATGCTTAGTTTCGGGTAAAAACCCAAAAATACTTCTCATTTCCTACACACAAACAAGAAAGAATTACAATGACAGAGAAATATCAGAAGTTATCAGTACCTTCAAAACACCATGTCTGAGTTATTAAAAAATTTGACCGGGGCCATCATTCGAATATGTCCCCTGCCCCCTTAAGATTTTTTATGTGATCTGCATTAAAGCGTTTCCTTTTATTTTCTTAAAATATGGATTATTTCGCATTAAACGTTAACTTCGAAAAGTGTGTTCTGCGGTTACTTTGTATTTAATCAAAGATTTAAAAAAGACCCTATTTCAGGGGAAGTAACTAGTACAATGACCATGCCTGTTATATGATTTACTTAATATCAAGTGCCAGGAACCTGTGAGATGGTTACTTTTCTGTATTCCACCTTCATTTTAATACCATAAAGTATTTTCAAAGTATTTAAAGTCTTTTGGAAGGAGATAATAGCATGAAAAACAATATTACAGCCACATTTAATGTCCCAAAATGAATTTTACAGCAAACTAGACCCCATTTACACCTAAAAGTGCAGTAAAGATACCACTGTTGACTTATATGACATTATATACATTTGTAACAATTGAAAGTGCTCAATTATGCATTATTATGTCAATTTGCACAATATAAAACTGTTTAATCTGGATAAATGTGCATATTCTGTGAAGTACAGTGTTTGCCAAAATTCCAAATTTTTATTACCTCCCTTGACTTGACAGTCTACTTACTCTACATAACTTGATAAATCCTACCAGTCACTTCAAATTTTGACTAACAAATGTAGAAGGAATGTTTATGGGCACATTTGGGTCAATTCCAACACATTTTATAAATTTGAAAATTTCCTTAAGGGGGCAGGGGACCTAAAAATGAAAAATTTTGTATTTCAGTGTGACCAGAAACACAATTCCAAATATTTCAAAATCTGTTTCACATGCAGATAACCAGTTGCACAGCATTATTCAATGATATATGACATACATTGAAGAAAATAATAGTTTGCATGCATTGCTCCTTCAAAAAATGACTGACAGCAATTTATATTTACCCCCACCCAGCCAAAATCACACCTAAAATATACCAATATGGGCAATCTTCATGGAAGTGCAGCATACTCAAGAATCCGCCCGATTCCTTTAAAAATATCTGTAACACGCAGTGCAAGCTATGGCATTTTCAGAAATGACAAATAAAGTGTCTGTCATACGTTTAGATTTTTCACAAAATTTATCTGAAATTTCTTACTTGTTTGGCGCCAACTGTCAAAGCTTGATTTTTAACTTTTTCACCTCCATTCGGAGAGTCAGAAATACATACAAAGCTACCAAAATGCTTAGTTTCGGGTAAAAACCCAAAAATACTTCTCATTTCCTACACACAAACAAGAAAGAATTACAATGACAGAGAAATATCAGAAGTTATCAGTACCTTCAAAACACCATGTCTGAGTTATTAAAAAATTTGACCGGGGCCATCATTCGAATATGTCCCCTGCCCCCTTATTAATTAGCTTTACTAAGGCTGCAGGTGTCCTAAAACAGTGATTTTTTTGCAATTTTCATAACAACCTGTGGCTTTCTGAAGGGGAAAATATAGCGCGATAAATCAGTAAGGGGAATTCAAATACCAACAACTGAGTATGTAATTTACCCAACATTTGATAAAATTTTCAATTTCATTTCACTTTTACATGCATGGTACATAGCAGAGGATATCTATAGGAACAGCTTTATCTTCTAGCTGATATTAGTCAGATGCTTTTAAGTCATGGTTCTGGTAAAGAATGTGCACAGGGCATTTTCGGGGAAAATATAAGCATTTTTATGGGAAAATATACCTATTTTTGGCTAGGGGAAACAGCCTTTATTGGGCTGTAAAATACACGAAAAAAAATCACTGTAAAAATGCATACATGTGAACTTTTTTTTGATGATCAAGTGGGAGATTCTACTTCAAAAAGAGGGAGATTTCAGAATTTGCAATAAACAAAGAAGGAAGTTCTGACATCAAAAATAGGAAGATATTTTTAATTTGTGAAAAAAATTATAACGCTTATTCAGTGTTATTTTAAGAAAAATCTTTGAAAGTTAGAAGTGGCTAGCCGTATGGCTAGCCAAAAGTTCTAGTCGTACCTGAGTCACGTATGACTAGCAAGGACACTCTGTCATTGGCTAGCCGTACTGCATTTTCAAAATTATATGGAAGTTGAAAATGCATATGTTAGGATGGTCCCCTATGGTACCACTGTTCTTATTATTTCCAGCAAATTGTATAAATAAAAAGAACTTGAATTTACTATTTTATCAAATTGTGTTTAAATGTCGCATCTTGACTTTAAAATACACATGTCATTCATAGAATAACTCAATGATTTAAATTAGAATCATCTACGCTTAGTCCGCCATGTTTTGAATGGGAGCTTAAATGGAGAGCACTATGGTACCGTGGTATGTAAATTGATGGCCCTTTTTGGCTTTAGTATAATTTCTTTCAACAGAATATGACCTCACTACAGTTTCAGCAGACGACCTTTACTTGTCGGAACATGAAATTATCAGTTTAACTGATAAATATGGGGTAAAATAAAGAAGTATTTTCAACACATGCGGGCAGCTTTGGATTTTTCTATCAATGACAGAATTTATTTGAAATGAAAATATTTTTAACAATTTCTATCCAAATTAAAAAAGGAACACTTCCAGTTTCACTTTCATGGTGGAAAGAGTATTTGGTGGCGTTCAGTGGGTAAAGAAACTAATTTTCTGCTTACACCGGAATAGGAAAAGACGCGGTAACCGCGGGGAGTACTATATTGACTTTAAACGAGGATTTTAACCAAGAAACAGTAATTGTCTTCGTACATGTATGTTTACTTTTTGGAGATTAATCGTCTTGTTGGCTACAGTAAAAAAAAGTACGAATATGGATCTTTGTAAAAAAAATTGATAAATAAATTGGTTGTGGAATGGGCATGGACCCTACAAATGAGAAAGAGAGCAAGTAAAATGGTTTAACCTTGTTACAATTTAGCTTACTGTGAGCTGATGAAACATTTACAGAGACATTATATCTTTCAGGGATTTAGAGAGGTTACAACCATGCAGCAACACAATGGAAGTCAACCTCCAAGCAGTCCAGCTAAGAATAGGAGGAAAAATCCTGATTATTGTGGAAAGACATTCCTTAGGAATGTTCTCTATGTGTTTAATCTGGTCTTCTTTGTAAGTAACGTTTTATTCTGTCTAATGTCTGGTATTTTATTAATCATAATGTTACATTTACAATAAAAAGCAAGTGTATCTATTTCCTTGTTATTAGGTCTTTCTGAGCTCTTATAAGTTAAATTTAAATTCAGGTTTCAAGCTAGCCATGACACAACAGTGAAAGAATATCAAACAACTTCTCTCTTCAGACAAAATAGATTATTTGAACATTACATAGAAATGGATTTTAACTTGTATCAGTATTATCAAATGTGAATTGACTTCTTAACAATATATCAATATCGCAACATTCAATGACATCCCTAAACATTTTACTGTGATATTCAAGAACGTTTACGCTCATTTGACATTATGCTACTAGGTTTACATACTGATTGAGCTATTTTTCAGCCCCTTATATTTTATATGTGCACCTTTAATATTTATATTTTTATTATTCTTTTAATGTGGTCTAGATTTTGTTTTGATTATTACAAATTCATGAGAATATGCAGGCACTTGTACATCATCCTGTGTAAACATGATAGAAAAAAATTTACAAAGCATTTCTATGAGTTTTGGTAAGATTTACTGAAAGAATTACTGTTTATCTAAGTGTTCTGAATTGCAACAATACCTAAAAATGATTTTTTTTTATTAAAACATGTATGCAAACATGTTAAGCATTGTTGTGTAATTATAAAGAAGTGCAATGTTAAAGAAGTTTTACTTACTTTACAATAACAAGAAAAAGATGTCCGATGATAACTTTTGTGAGGCTGAATGTTAGGAAATTTTCTTGAAACATATATAGAAATAATAAAATTATAGGTAAATGTTCATAAAAGTCAATAAAAAAATGTTATTATCTTTATATACATTTGTCATGTTTTCAGTTTTCTGGCGCTGCCTTTTTAGCAGTGGGTCTGTACATTTTGTTAAGTAGACACTCTTTTGTAAGTCTGCTTGGTGGAGCAATGTTTCCTGTGACAACCTACCTTATTGTGGCAACAGGTGTCCTTATTATTGTCATTGGCTGTGTAGGATGTTTCGGAGCTTGCCAGGAGAACAGATGTCTCCTCTTTACTGTAAGTGAATCACTTTTTAATTTGAGCCGCGCCATGACAAAACGTTTGCGACCAGCATGGATCCAGACCAGCCTACACATCCGCACAGTCTGATCAGGATCCATGCTGTTTGCTTACAACACCCTATTACAAGTAGAGAAACTGATAGCAAACAGCATGGATCCTGATCAGACTGCACGGATGCACAGGCTGGTCTGGATTCATGCTGGTCCCAAATGCATTATGTTGGTTTTGTCATGACGTGGCTCATTTGTCTGGCATTAACATAGGTCTTCTTCTCTGAAACTACTGGTCAGGTTAACTTCGAATTTGGTGTAACATCTGTGTCACAGTGTGATATTCAAACTTCAGTTTGCTTGTGATTTACCAAATTGGACCTTATTATGGGCCAACAGAAAATTATTAAATAAACCTTTTAAACATCTCCAACTGAATCAATGGCTGGTTGATCACCAAAGTTTGCCTGTAGGATCCTTCAAATTTGGTGTGCAGCGAGTCTTTGGTTTAGACATGTTTTGTTTGTGACATACATTGTAAGAACATATTTACATACATGACATTTACAATTAATACAATAAAGGATGTGACTGGAAGCAACCTAATGCTTACTGAAATATTTGCTCAATCTTTATGATAGTCACACTACAATTTTAAATTTTCTTTAACTAAAAAGTATTATATGACATTCTTTTATTTTTCAGTATGCATCTTTTCTATTGGTTATATTTCTACTTGAGGCAGTAGCCGGAGTACTGGCATACATGTATAATGGTGTGGTAAGTTTATTTGTTGTTGTTTTATCAACTTTATTCTGGTTTTGTCAGCAGAAACTTATCTTAATTATTCAATGTTAAAGTATTTGGTCATGAAATATTTTTTTCTATAGGTTTAGATTATTCATCTCACACTTGTGAGAATATATTTTTTTTTTCATTTTGTTAAGTGAGATATGATAATAAATAAATATATATAAAAAACAAAAAACAACAAATTCCATGTTGCATATAATTGTATGTATTATTGTTTGTAAAAACAGGTTTCTTATTATGTACATGTAAATATGTTCATGAGAATGCAATATAAAAAATTCTTTACATAAATCAATTATAATTTTATATTTTGGTAATTTAGTTTGTAGAATATATGATTGGTAATTTTTCATAAATGCAAAATTGCACCACTTCTAAGCTATAATAATTATTAATTTTGCTTGGTACAATTGTTTTATAAAGCCTTAAATTATATGATATAAAATCTTTTATATATAATACATGATACAAAACCTTTTATTATATGATAATTCTTATAGATAAGTGAAGAGTTAACAAGAAATTTGAATGAAACAATGATGGAGAAATACAACTTTGATGTCAAAGTTACAAAAGCAATAGATGATATGCAGCAAGAGGTAAATTTTTCACAATATATAAATTGTAAATCTTGGATTGTTAGTGACAAGAATGGCAGATTTTTGCCAGCAGTATAGATAAAGTTATAAGACCCAATTTCATTTCACAATTTCTTATCCTGCTAAATTTGTGACAGACTTACTTGGTTGGTTTTCTTTGGAATTGTTTTCTTTTGATATTTCTCACAGTTTGCTCTTTTACTATACAGATAAAAGTCAAATTGCTCAAAATAACCAGCTTTAGATGTAGGAATGTCAGTTTTGCAAGCTTCCACTGAATTTAGCAATAATTATACTATAAAGAAACATGTCATGACTTTTGGAAAATTGAAGGTATTTAATTCTGAGAACTCAGTGATGATGTTGAAAGTGGTAGGCATTGTAGTAGCATGACTGTATTAACTTCAGACTTATTTTAGCAGTATAACCTCAATTTAACCCTGTAAAAAGTTGTATTTATCATTGATTCATGGCCTTGTTGTGTTATGTCATCCTATGCTGCATTCTTTCTGAAGTGGGACAACCCTGGTTTAAAGTTCTAGCTTTTTACTAAAGGATTTTAGATTATATAGAATTATAAAACAGAGAATTACATGATGATGAGGTGTAACAAGGTTTGCTTTCAGGGCGTAATTTACCTTCTCAAAATGTATAATGGGCTTAGCCCAGCATTAATTTTGGATTGTAAGTTTCAAATATAAACTTAAGGATTTAAATACTGACATACAATGAACAAGAATTGAATTGCCACCAGTGTAGAGCTGACTGACCTGGCAAAGGCTAATCACTTTTGATTCCAGCAATAAAAGGGTGTCCGTGATTTTTATGTCTTTTACATAAAGCCAATAGAGTAATATGATCTGTATATAGGGGTGTCCATGGTCAACATAATTCTCACAGAGCTCTGTATTTTACATTTATGTGTTTATCATATGTTAGTGTACATACTATTAAAATTTTTACTTTTAATATTGTTTGAAAATAAAACTTATCTTAATATGTCTTTTTAAAGGGAGTTGTTCAAAACAGTTTTAGTACGAATGAAAATAATTGTTGATATGTTTAATTCTAGTTTTAAGAATGGATTTTCTTCCCTCTTGTATTGTAAAACCTTTCTTTTTTTGTCTCCAGTTTTTCTGCTGTGGATCAAATTCATTTGAAGACTGGAAATATTCTAAATGGTTGAAGGAAAACAAAGATGAACAGCACAAGACACCTGACAGTTGTTGTAAGTCTGAAGATCAACTATGTGCTATCAGGGACCATCCATCCAATATAAACTATTTGGTAAGTCATCTTGTTTAGTAATTGTTTTAGTACAAGAAGACTACAGAATTTAGTATTTGTTTTAGTAGAAGTCTAAAGAATACTGGAAAGATAAAGAATTAATGAAGCCATCTAGTCAGGATATATCTTTAGCAATGATTGTTTAAATCTTTTCTTTTGTAAGTTATATCATCTAGCTATGAAATGGTTAGTAAGTGTTTCTAATAATGCCCTTTCTATTGTGTACAAGAATGCAGGTAGGGAAATCATTGGGCCTATAAAGGGTTGATTCTCTCCATATGATTGTTTATGTGGTTTAGTCTACACAATATCAAAAATAATAATGTTTAGAATTAGATTTCTCAAGGTTTACTAAGTTTCTGTAATTTTCATTCTCACAACAGCAGCTGTGAAAAGCTAGTTATTGCTTTATCCCAGTTTTGTTATATTTTTCTGGTCCTTTGGGATCATTGACTTTTACTGGTGCGAGACAGATGTTATGTTTATGATTGAATAACCCCTCAATCTATGCTAGGGTTGCAAGAAAAATATTGTGTTTGTTGTCAGGGGTGCGAGAATGATGTTGTGTTTATGATTGAATAATGCTTCGGTCTATGCCATGGGTGTTAGAGAGATCATGTTATATGTACTTTATATTATCTCTCTAAAGAGACTCATTAAAATCAGAGAGTGCCTATATGTATGTTTAATATATTTGGCTTCTTCCCTTATCAGAATTCTGATAGTTTTGATGATATCATTTATATATATTAACAAATCAGCGCTGAGTGAGACTAAAAAAAGGATTGGAGCACCACACTAAATACTGTATTCCGGTATATACCGGACAAGGCGCTTGAATGATAATATGCTAAAACCTTGCCTTTTTACCCAACGGAATGAACTTTAAAAGGTCTAATTCATCTTTTCACACTGATTTATGTATGATAATGAATGAAAAATGTAAAAATCGGCTAAAAAAAAAGATATTTGTCTATTTTGTGATCATGATTTCTGCAAGCGTCTAGAGGTACTGCTCCAATCCTGTATTGAGTCCATCAGTGCTATATTGATGTATAAACAATATTGTATATTTCAGGGTTGCAGTAGAAGGTTAGAACAGGTTACGAAGGAATCTCTCATTCTTATTGGTGGAATTGCTCTCGGATTTTGTTTTATACAAGTATTTGGTATCATCTTCTCTTGTTGTCTCATCCGAAAGATCAAAGAAGCCAAGTATCGTTACTGACAACGAGACAGAGTCAAGCTTAGAGTACAGTTCAGACCTAGATCTGCTTTCAATAACTGATGACTAATAAAAGCTGCTTTTAGTAGCAATTAATACAGTTCATGTTCCCTTTAGGAATAACAAAATAAAGTATTAGGAAATGAGAGCATCAAAAAATGGCTTTTAACTATATTTTATTATTATTTTTATGCAAAGAAAAAAAATTCTGACATTACAGAAGATTTCAATCTGAAGGTAATATGCATGTTTTGTGTACATTATGTCAACACAGTGTAGTCAGATATTTAACATATTTTTCTGTTGGTGATTATCTGATACACAAATTTATAGGTAATGAATTACTTTTGTAGCATAATTAAATGATAAAGATATGATTTGGTAAAAAATCTGCAGAATATATAGGTGTCAAGATAAGTTGCCAAATTATTGCCAATAAATTGTTTGCCAATGAATTAATGTACTTTCAGATATATTATAATGATATTAATGAATATAGAATTATTTAATGTGATTTTAATCACTGTGTAGACAAGTTTCAGATAAAGAATATTCATGTATTAAAAGACGTGGTGGCACATTGATTTAGATTAGTAAACATCATTTTCCTTGACTGAATTAGAATATTCTGGATATGGACTATAAATGTACTGTTGAGATTTGTGTTTAAGGTGACTCATTCATTATTAGATATTGAACTTTAGTCATACTGCTATTGTTTTAAAGGGGTGTCCGTGTCCGTGGCTGAGTGGTTAAGGTCATTGGCTAAAAACCAATTGTCCCTCACTGCTGTGTGTTCAAATTCCGACATGTGAGGAAGCTATTGAGCCAGCTAATGGATCGTCAGTGGTTCTACTCAGGTGCCTGTTAGTGCCGGAAATAATGCACGGAAGGGCACCTTAGGTCTTCCTCCACCAGTAAAGCTTGAACATTGCCATATGACCTATACTGTGTTGGTGTGTTGTAAAACCCAAACAAACAATCTTTTCGAAGTCAAACACAGGGTCAAGAGTCAAGTGATATCTCGTCAACACTCTACCTTATGACATGATAAATTTGACAAATCTTAGATGACTAAATTGGTATTAAGAATTGTACAATGATGTATGTGTCACCCTAAACTGTTTATTTTTGCATAATCAGACAAAAAAATGGATGATGTATGTGTCACCTTAAATTGTTGCTTTTTACATAAACAGACAAAAAAATGCATAGTAGCTAGATAAGTTGTTAGCAAAAATTATTCATGGATTTTGTTATTTCCAGATTTTATGTTTTTTGTATTGCTGTAGCTAGGTTAAGATGTGTTGTTTTGGTTACAATTGCGGAGAAAGATTGAATTCTAGATTGATGCCAACGTCAAATTTTACCCCACTACTTTGTCTACATTGAAGACAAAATTATTGATTTTTGCTGACAAATATTTGATTATGATAATATTATTGCACATTTGTTTTTCAAATATCTGTAAAAGGTTGAATTCTGAGCTGTATTCTAGTTTGACTTTGATGATAATTATACATATAGTTATAAGGTTTATGCAAACCTTTTGAAGTTCAACATTCTACAATACTTAGTTATCTAAGTTTTAGGATTTTTTTCATGAATTTGATACAATTATGGACAAAGTACTTATTTCGTTCAAGGTATATTGTATATTGTTCTTTTAGTCCACACAAAACTTACAGAGCGAGCATTTCCTGGTTTAAATTAGCAAGAATAGAATGTTATGGGCTTTATAATAATATGAAATTGAACAACCAATAGTATGGAGTTAAATCAACATTGACTGGTCCAGCTGTGAAGATGTGCTGTCTTGTTGCCATATTTATAATACATAGAGGATATTCAAGTTTTTTCTATTTAAGCGGTATGAAAATAAATATTTCATGAGTGGAGGTAGCCACAAATGAAATATGATAATTTGCATATCACAAGATGAAAGTAAGTCGTGTATTTATAAAAAAAACTTGAATTTTCTTTTTGTTATATACATTTTTCACTTTTTAGACATTACAATTTGAAAAACTTCCACTTGATTTTTGTGTATTTGCTGAATTTAGAAAAAAGAAGTCCGGCAAGACACCTGTGAAAATTTGAAAAATATGTTTCACTGCAGTGACAACTGAATTTTTACTGTGAAAGACAGAAAATGAAAATACGCATTTTATTTCATCAATATTTCTCAATATTTCATTTGAAAGTTTATAATAAAGTGAAAAATTTGAAAGATTCATTTGAAAAAAAGAATTTATGTTCCATTTGGTAAAAATTTGTAAGATGTGGCTTAATAAAACCGTCAGTAAATATAGTGGATTAAACTTTAACCTATAATTAAAAAACGTACAGTCTTATATATGCAAGTCACGAGTTGTTTTTTACTCTTAATAATTCAGAAACTATTTTTATGGAAATCAGAAACTATTTTTATAGAATTACCTTGATAACAGTACTTATTTCTTAGTAACATATGAACTATAAAACAGACAATTGAGAGAGATTATGTTGAAATTTTGTGTTCATTATTTGTTCTGTAGATTTACGCAATACTTTTTAGGAAAATGACCAGTTAGAGTTTAAACCTTAACTAGTCTTTTTCTCTTTGTAATAATCCTTGTTTATATAAAAAACGAACTTGAAAAGACTTGAAGCTTATTAAATTATTTGCCACTTTAGCATTGAAAGTTAAAATGAAAAAAGTATGAGATGTATAATGATAATATATTAATTGTAGACATTCAAATATATAAGTATTCGGTTGATAGTTCAACAAATAATTGCCAGTAATTTAATATGTGTTATACTGATTATTATTTTTTACCTTTCTTTTTTCTTTTTGGTTGAAATTATGTTTATTTTTATATGTGTACATGTATGTCACAGTAAATTAATAAATATATTATTATCATCATTATTATTATAAGCTTTAAGCCGTAATCTCATACAGTTTGACAAAATTTTGATAAGTTTCAAATATGGATATTCATACGAATGATATGATTATATTTCAATTAACCTGTCAAAATTCAAAAATCATTATAAAATATGCTTTCAAAACCAATATTTTGTCAATTATTCATGTTTAGAGTTAATATTTATTTTATAAACCAATAAAATAAGCAAATAACTGTTATTAAAAACCAATTAACAAACTTGATAGTGCCAAAGCTTTTTATAGTAAGCAATATTAACCTTATATTGTGTATATAGTGTATCATACAATAATAAATTTGTTTGTATAACATATAATGTATATATTTAAATCTGCCGTTAACTACTTTTTTCTCTATGCAAATGAGTATTAGTATATTTTATACAATTCTTCGGGTTATTTTTGTAGACTATGAATATATCCTTCCTTACTTTCTAACAAATCTGTTGAATAATAATAACTCACTCCTGATTAAACAGTCTACCATATGTTTAACACGTATAATATTTCAATTAATTATTTTTAATTATTTTTTTTTTCAAATATTCATAACTGAGAAAAAATGTCAGTCGATTCATTTATTGTGCACAAACTAATGTATGTAGTGTATGTCTTTGTTAAGAACCTTGTGTAGTGCGTTCTTAAAAAATTTACAGACTCATAGACTTATAGTTACTCTGTTTATTGTTAATTGAACACGTCAGAATTGCATTGTTTATTGTAAATTGAACTGCACTTATTGAATTATTTTTTTAATAAGGAAAGGAAAATTATGTTGTTAATTGGGCTTAAATGGCTGCGGGTTTATCACAATAGATGTAAGAATAATTTTCTCTTTTCTTGCCATATTCCCATTTGTTTATGTCAGTCTTACATCTCATAGATAAGATTTGATAATGTTACCATAAGTGTATGACATTAGTTTTTGTATTATCGCATAACCCTGATCAAAGTTTAAAGCAGCACGCCTTCAGATTCATGCTAATTTCATGATTTTTTTATTTTTTTGAAGTAAAATATTGTGAAGTGAAAACAGAAAAGTCATTTTCACATTGCAAACAGCACTCAATCCATTTAAATTATCAATAAGAGGTCAATATATGCAAAAAAACTTTTACTGCATTAGTCATGCATTAGCAATATGGTGGTCAATACTGCAAAATCAGTCATTAGTCACATGTAAATTATGTAATGTAAATTATTTATTGAATCTTGATTCTTTATACTTTTCTTAAAATGTTAGAACATTTTCCTTAAGTTTGACATATCTTGAAATATTTTGGCTCATCTGGAGGCATGTAGCTTTAAATAGCTTCAAACATTCCAATATGCTAAAACAGTTCCAGCCTCCTGCTTTAGCGTGATTCATACAAAATGTACCTGATGTTAATATGTAAATCAAATGTGATAATGATATATGATTTATTCATTACATCTGTTAGCTTTTAGGATTTTGTTGGAGTTTTTTGTGTGTAAATTAGTTTGTAATTTGTTTTCAAAGGTGTCATGGATTATTTTTTGCCCTCTTGAACAATGTTTTATTTGATATTATTTAGAATTTTGTTAATAAACGGTTGTGAAATGATGTGATAGATACAAAATAAAAGGAAAAAAAGTATCAAGTAGATGTACTAAACAAAATTGCTAGTGCTCTGATTTCAAACTTGCAAGGAATAACTATATACCCAAATGTTTTCCAAATCATTACTTTATATTTTCTTACCAGGTTTCTCATGGCACTTTCATTTCTTGACCATTGTCTAAGATATTTAGATGCATTGCATAGATGTCTACTCTTGAAAAGGGTTTGAGGTTGATATAGACTAGGTCACTGGGGCTAGACAATTCATAATATTGCATAAAAGTTTGTTCAACATAGAAACCAGGTCTCTGGGTATTGAGAGTATACCTCAGGTCTCCCTCCACTAGTTAATCTTAGGTTTCTTAACACTTAATCATTTAGAAAAGATGCCATATGTTTGTCATCCACAGTGAACATTTGACTTTTACACTGAAAAGTCAGCCTTCCACAACCAGTCAGATACTGACGAAAGAGCAACTGTGTACAAGTATTGTAAGCTGGTGGACGGTGTTCTTTGTCAGTATTAATAGAATCTCAAGTTTGTTTTCAGAAGCTTTTAAAGTTTGTTTTCAGAAGCTTTTATTAAAAGAAAATGCATATGTTTGTATTTGAGCAAAAATGTTTTTTTTTATGACATTTAATTTTGCTTCCTATAACTATTAGTGCACACTAAAGAATACATTTGAGTAAACAATACAAAAATAAATATTAGATTATAGGAAAAAAAACTGGTAAATTTTTTAAGGAGTCCACCTCTGAATGCTAGCTTTTCAGTGGAAATTAGATAAAATACATTTTCTATGAAATATTAAGTGTAATTTCTTTTGTTTTATGTTCTTAGATTAAATTTAAATTTGTTTACATTCAAGGAAAGATGATATGATGTAGATATAGTTATTTCTAAATCTTAATTGAATACTCTGTGAATATATGTCCTCAATGTTTACTTCTATCAATGTTTAATTTAAGACTTCAAATTCCCGAAAGTCTAATGTATTTCTCAAACATCTGTGCCTTTAAGATAAAATATGCATAAATATGTACAGAAGTAGCAAAAAATGTCAAGTTTTAAATACATTTTTTTCTTTGGGAAATGTTGTTATCGTTTCCAACATTACCTGAAATTACAAATTGGATCATTAATTGAAATGTAAATGAGGACGACTGATCACAACATGGCTAGCAAGGATTTTATTTATTTAGCAGTTAATATCGAGATATATGCATGTTATTTTGTATAACTTGTATTAAATTTGTATCATTTTTTTTGTTTAATAAATTTATAAGAATAACATGATTTCAGTTTTGTTTATGTGAAATGTATGTATAATGTACTAAGCACATGATCTGACCTGAGCACAAATAGTCAAACATGTCTTTGTGAGGTCCTGAGTCATTACTTATACATTTGGTAGATTTTGACCAAACTTCACAATAATGATCCTACTCTGGCCTCTGAAAGTGTTATACAAAAGATACCAGTTTGATGCACAAGTAAGTCATAGGAGCTGAAAATAGACATAGTTACTCAGCTACACATGCTGATCTTGAACATGAAGTTATTCTAGCATGTCGGAATCTACATCATGATCATGTAGTCTATGAACAAATTTTGATCCGGCTCCGGGACTTGTTAGTAAACATTATCCAGACAAAGCGAGGTCGCGGGCGAAAACACGAATGGCACAAAGCAGCCACCATAAGTTACAGATGTTCTAATGAAATTAAACAGTTGATTATACTAATTTATCAGTGAACAAAAAACCTAGTTTGAAAAAAAGATGCTTCGCCTGTGGATGTCTCGATGTGCATGTCGGACTCTGACCACATAGACCCATCTGTTGGAAATCATTGTCTTAAACTTTAATACAACAGCTATCTTTCAGATTACAGAATGATTATCTTGACTTTCTCGGCAAAGTAGTTTGCATGCGCCCAGGCTCGGCCATGTTATGTTTGTGAAATAATTTTTATGACGCCTGTGAGATATTCTAATTTTTCTAAGCGATTCTCTCCTAATAATAGATGTAAAGTAAAAATACATTAACCGTTACTGTAAATTACACTATTTACCTATTTTTGTTAAGATTTTTATGCAGTCTTCGATCGAGATATTCTTTCTGCCGTGGGTTCAGCAATTCCTTTATTTTGAGACCAATCTCAGGAAATGTTTCAATGAGGATTGTTTGAATGTTAAGCATCGTTCGGTGGTAAGATTTAGTGAAAACTGTATTTGGAGTCCGTTTAGCGACATTTTCTTCATACTCATTGCATATTTTGGGCACACCAGAACCCAAATCTGAACTCTCCGCATTTAGATATTAAAGTTTGCAGTAAAAGAGTTCCTTCCCGGCATTTGAAATCGTCTGTGTAAATAAACATGTTTGTTTAAAACCCAAACTGTATCGTCAATAATACAAACAAAGTAAACAAAGTCGTGGTAAAAACGCATGGCGTCATTGCATGTATGAACGGTAGACCTAATGTACTTCGCGCTTAGATCATGTAATCAACAGTTTGTGACAATAAAAATCCCGTTGACCTATAGTGCACACAGAAATCATATGTCATTGAAATTTTGTTAATTGTATGTAAAAAAGCAGTTTTTTCTTAGACTGAATGTTCTTGATAGAATTGACGATGAATTTGAGTGATTTGGGATCCTTAGATATAAGTTAAAGTTTAGTTAAAATTAAGATTGCCTATATCGGAGGAATTGTCAGTTTGAGCCTATGGAATTGATTGATATTTTAAGTTCATTCATTTCTAAGAAGTTGTGAGAGATGTTTCTCTTTCAAAAATTGAGGATATCTATCTTCAAATTTGAAATTTACCGATCCTTATAAAATGACCCCATTTTGATCATGTTGAATTACTATGATAAATGTTGTTACATATGCGTGTGTTGATACTTATTATAAAGAAAAGTCGATGTATAGATTTACTTTAAGGCTTTTATTTATCTTTATAAATAACATGTACTATCTAACAATTTTATATGAATGTATACAGAGTTCAATAATATTTTCAGAATGATTTATAATATATGTTAGAACATACGTATTTAGTAACATGCATCGTTTACAGATAGTTGGGAAGCTGCCATGTATCAAATACTCATTGAAAAGTCCATTTTGGGCAGTTATCGTTTAGAGACTTAGACCGCAGAGTTATACTGTTTATGTAAAAATAAAGATGTAAAAAGTTAGTTTCTCCGTTTATTGTACGCACAACACCACAACACCACAATCAAAATTTAACGATTGTTTAGATCAATTACAACGACTTTTTGATCAAAATTCAATGTTGAAATGTTGGTCAGGGAATATTCTCAATGTTAAAAATTAAATTGATCCTGGTGCAATTTTCAACGTTGACAATTCACTCGTCGGGTCAAAATTAAATGTTACAGCGGCTTTCACGTCTAGTGCTTAGGTCGGTGGTTCTACTCAGGTGCCCGTTTGCCTGAAATAATGCACGGAAGAGCAAGTGGGATCTTCGTTTGGACACAGCCTCGAGCTAGATATTTCGGTCTGTACCGGCAGCTGGTGTAAGCTTCTTATAATCTTAGGCCGAACATTGTACAAATACCAAGAAATATCGGTTTCAATTTTTAAATATGTTGGGTTCAGCATGGGTTAGTGTTTATTTTTCAACAATAGAAAATATTAATTTAGTAAACTGACGTCTTTGGGTATGTTCTGCCATTCAAGGAGGGTATGTCTCAGGTCATTGACAAATTGTTTATTTGGTGATCTTTCCGTACCGGACGCCCAAGCTCGCCCCCGTTTTGTTCAATGGTGTTTTGGTCGGGGGGAAACCGCCGGCCACAGCAAGACATTGACGTCTTTCTGAGCCAAAAACTGTGTAGTAACACAAGCTGTGTAAGGCCTCGCCTTGTCCTGCTTCAGAATCACTCCCGGACCCCAATTTTGCATAAATTAGAGATTTCCCCCGAGGATATTCACATAATATAACCTTTTGCATTAAGATTGTCAGGAATTATGACCAAGTATGTACTTTGATTGTGCATTATTACGCGTCCAAAATAAGCGGTCCCGCTCCTGCATGTAACATTGGGCAATTGTTTCGTTCCGTCACCTGTAAACTTTGACCCTACCGGCAGCAAAGCTCTTCGGTAAAAACCACTTTTCGCCATTGGGATCGGGTCCAGTGCCTGTGACATTGAGCCCAAGCTAAGCGGGCAGCTCTGTGACGAACAGTTAGAATTTTATCTGTATAACGATAGGTTTTTTGTTTGTTTGTTTTGGGGTTTACGTCACATCGACACAGTATAGGTCATATCGCGACGTTCCAGCTTTACTGGTGGAGGAAGACCTCAGGTGCCCTTCCGTCGGGGAATCGAACCCACAGCGGTGAGGGGCAAGTGATTTGAAGTCAACGACCTTAACCACTCGGCCACGGACGCCCCATAACGATAGGTAAGTCAACACACACGAATAACGTATCGTCTGAGCAAATGAAATGAAGTCGGGATAGATTAACATGAGATAGTGGGCAAAAGCGGAATTGAAAATTGTGCAAACCGTCTACAGTACAACTGCACAAAAATCTAACGTCGTTGTACTTTATACTCAACTACCCGCCTATATGACTGAAATACTGTTGGGAAAAGGCGTAAAATGAACCAAACAAACAAAACAAAATCAGGCCAGTAAGTAAATATAAATATCGTTCACATATAGACTAACTATGTAAAGTTTCTTTTTTGTTAAGTATAAACACAGTGGTCATCTATGTTATATATCAGTTTGTAAAATCGGTCGTGTTGCAGTCAAAATATTGAAACTACTTTTGTGTGTGTAACGTGGATAAGCTAGAGGATTTATCAACATTCCGAAATAAAAAAAAGAAGAAATACTAGTAATTAGAATTAACAAGTTTATAAGAAGCAAGTGATTTATGTACAATAAACTTGACTTCAGTTTTTTAAGTATTGCCGGAAAGACACTCGCAATACCCCTCCACGTTCCGCGGTCATTAAAGCCTGAAATAAACGCTGATACAACCATGAGTTGCATAAATTAGAGATTTCCCCCCGAGGATATTCATATAATATAACCTTTTGCATTAAGATTGTCAGGAATTATGACCAAGTACATTTTGTATGTAGACTTGCTGTATCTGCTCGAATGGAAATAAGAAATTGAGAGATATAAGACGGCTTTTAAAGTTTAGCTATTTTTTATTGTTAAAAGATAGTATTTACTACATCTTTAGACTTCACCAAAGATGCCATCATGTCACTCCCCTGTTCAGTTCGGTTCCCCGTTGGTTGCCTTTCCGGTAGTTCTGCGTGTCTGTTCTAAATCGTTCTTGCCATTTGCTGATCTATTAAAAATCTGTTTTGATCTTATTTTGCCTGACATTTATGCATATTGATCCACTTAAAACAACGTCATACTCGTCATCTCTGAAAAAGCTTCTTTTATTTCGGAATGGTATAATTGTTTAATTGAGTTGAGGTTGATTTCTTTTTTTGCTCGGTTGTTCCACTGAAAGGGTATTCAGGCAATTGTCAGTAAAAAGAACTGAAAAGAATGAAATTGTTCAATGATATATATTTCATTGTCTTTTTCAAAAATCAATTCAAACTCATCTAGATTTATTTTCACCACGACGACCATTGTGTAGTTTTTATACCCAATAGGGTTAAGCTAGCCAATTGGTATGTCGAGATTGGACTTTTATATTTTGTATTTGGCGGAAAGGAAAACTCACTATTGTGATATCTGACATTATTTAAAAATATTCAGTTACTTGTGATAACAGTTCAGCATGTTTTAGAGGAAGATAGGAATAAAAAAGTACGCATGAACGTAACTCATTTTTGTTTTTAAATGCTCCACGTACTGAGGTTTCTTTTTCGTTTTTGTTTTTGACGTGACGGAACATGAAATAATTTTCAAAGATTTGTGTACCACCTGGTGACAATTTGGACCAATAATTTTTTGTGCACATTTTCTGATTATTAACACACTTAAAATTAAATAATTAACACATATTTCAATACACAGGTTTTGTGTTGCATGTATTTTCATGTAAAACTTGTAATAAAAATATATATATATTCTCGAATCACAAGTCTCCGGATTGAAGGTCCGGTATGGTAACAACTACACCTTTGCAATGTTTTCGTGCTAATTGACGGTTGTTGTCGTGTTGCGGTTAGCATACCGGATCAGCAATCCAGAGACCAATGGTTCAAGTCCCGATTATGGCGTGCCAATTTTTTTCGTGTGAATTTTTTGTTTCAGAAAATATAACAGTAAATATTTTTAAGTTCCTTACCACGTTCTCTGACTTAAACAGTGCAAGGTATTATAAACTTTATTTTCCATTTGTGTAGCGTCATTGGTTTAGAAAGACGACGTTCCAGTCTTAGTTTAACCAGCCAGTTTCTGGTTTAGATAAGTGTGACGGTTCATAATGTCATCAAGTCTTTCTTACTGCTAAAAGAGAAATGGAATGACTACAAACATGGCGCTGATTAAACCGCTCTTTTTATGGAGTGTCCTTCTTTTATGCACGAAGGTTACTTGTTTACAATCGTGCCAGCCTTTTCAGTCAAAGGTTGTAAATCTAAACAAACAACTACTTGGTTATAAGCTGTTTGACATGAAAGTGTCGTCACATCACGAATGTGCCGAAGAATGCATGTTTATAGGAGCTTGTGTTTCTATTAATTTTGATGCAAGAACAAAAACATGTGAAATAAACTCATCTGGAAGTGGAACAGTTAATCCATCAGATTTCTACGAAGTGAAAGGAACTATTTTCTCTGATATATCCGAATGGCCTCAGGTAATTTCTTTTCTAAAAGTTTAAAATACAGCACCACTGGGTAATAAAACCTGATGATGTTGCAACAAACATATCTCATAGTATCGTTTTCTACTATAATTACGGTATACTGTGATATGAAAGGATTTGGCGCAAAGTGAGTTTCTGAACTACTATAGCACCTATATAACCCATTAACCGGACATAGATTTGCTTAGAACTACCTTGTAAGAAAACAGGAAAGAGTGGGTAAACATTGGTCATATTCCTGAGCCATCTAAAGATTCTTTTGGGTAGTTGCAATTAATTCATTTATGTAGTTTTTGTATGGAATTCAGAATACCATTGTATAACTTTCATTTATATATTAAATTACACAGTTATGATATTTATTTGTTGTTTATAATGATTAAAGTATGTAATTTCTGATACTTTCTACTTTGTGACATGTTTTCTTAAAAAATCTAAAATTGTTGTTCGACAAATATTACAATATAGAATTAAGAATAAAAGGCAATACAACAACCAAAGCACATAAGATAATAAAACCAACAACAAAAACAGACTATTAACCATATATAAAAGATTATCAAATGAATATGATGTGTTTGCCTTTCTCATTTCTTTTATTTGATTTCTGTTTTTACGTCCGCAAATCAGTTTTTAAACTATACTGTCTAAGCATTGTACACTATGCATTTGTCAATGAAATATTTAACCCATGATCCATTCTTTAATAATTGGTTCCTACACCAGCCCCCGGGTCTTCTTCCCCTGTGCCCCTTCCCCTGTGCCCTTTTGGGCCTATTGATCAATCATTTCTTGTTTCTTTGTGTGTATCATTTTAGTGATTAGCCTGTCCGTGCTCTGCCTTGCGCTCTGTCCTGTTTTTGTTTGGGGTCCTTTTGGGCTCTTTGCCACTGGTTTTTGTTGCTGGGTCGTGTGGGTGTTACGTTCATTGAACGCCACCTTTCTTTGTTGATCTTGTTTACCATATTTTAAAAGCAATCTTGTCTAGCATAATAGGTTTCATTGTTTTTCTTGGTCATGTCATACTATTTTTAAAGACAAGTGCCTTTTTCAAGAACAAAAACATATTTACGTGTTACTAATACAGATTTAATTTTTCTAATTTGATACGTTTAATGCGTTTTTCTTAATCTTTGCTTCAGTCTATGGTGAGCGAATGTAAACACCACCAGTGTGACAAAAGACAGCGATGCTCACCTCTCGGTAATGGCGCGTATAAATGCGTCAATATCAGTAAGTTATTTGTCAATACAAGCAAATATACTTAGATTTAGATTACTGATTACTGATTTGAGATATAAAGTAAATTATCCCACACATCGTCTTAAAATTACTCATACATAATAGATTTTTATGAATGAAATTATTTATTATTAATTGTTTATTACACAAGTTTTTGATCAATAATACTTACACCATTATTATACATACATGCATTTAGTAATACGTTTACTTCTCTTTGATAAAAAAATGTTTGAATGCCCAATATTATTAACGTTTCATATTAATTTTCTCGCCGTATTAGAATTTCGGATCAGTTACTCCGGATTACATGTGCCGTTGTTCATGGTTTCGTTCACGAAACACTTCGAAACATTAATCCCTAACGAAAGTTATATACTCCTTTGTCTTCCATTAAAAAGCATTGAAGAGAGTAATGTCAACTTTAATCAAATTGAAAACTATTTATAGCTAGAGTGTGTTATTCACATGTTTTTTACCAATAATGTTTTTCGGATTATTTGTAAGGACGTTATTTTATTCTATAAAAAAATGTTTCTATATATTGAAATTTTCTACATGTTTCATTATAAAACATTCAAACATATGCAAATTTAATTTGTTTGTTCTTTCTTTAGCATGTGAACACACACGGTATGCAAGCGGAGATGATCAATCTGGCACGAGCATTGCCGGAACTAACAATTTATACGTGTTAACGTGCCCAGAGAACATGTTCCACAGTGGTGACACGAGCATAACGTGCCTCCTAAATGGGGAGTGGTCGGTACCAGAAGCTTCTTGTAAAGGTTTGTCCATTTTGTCAAGTAAAGTGACATTAAATGATCAGACAACAGTAAAATAAGCGAACACCAATATTATTAACTCGATATTTACTCAATTTCATAAAATTGTCAAACTTCTTCATTCCCTCATCAAAGTCATTGAAAAGCTTAAATTTTATTTTAACGTTTATTATAAGAAATATTTGAAGGTCATCATTCAATGTTTTCCAAAATATACTCCACTGTGGTAAACGGTTAATTCTCTACAATCTAACATGTTGTATATGTAACAAATTATCGTTATATTTGTTCATACAATTGTAGTCACGACAAGTAAAAATATTACACTGTTTATCATAATTCTAATCTGCCCTATAAATTATTAAAGGAATAGGAATGGATGGATTGATGTCTGTCTAATATAAATATTCATCATTTAAAAAGAGGAACCATGACAGTTTTACTATTGACATCAACCCTATAAGAGAGAAATTCGTGTTTTAAGACACTATTTTTTACTTGAGAAATAAGTTCATGGGCGCCGCCATTTTGGCGTTCTGTCATTCTCGCGAGACAGACGAGACCGAGATTGTGACGTGTTATACCCACTTCCGGTATAGGTGTACACGCTGGTACAACTGAAATATATCTTGGTGAAGAACTTATTAATTTTGCGTACATTATATATTATTTATGAAAACATCATATGGAACTGAATTGCTTTAATTAATTAATTGAAGACGCCGCGACATTAATTATTATTTCTCCAATATTCAAGCTTGCTGATGATCCCACCACATGATTTAAGCAATGACTGCTTAATTTTCAAAGATAAACCATAAATTTAATTTGGGTACTATGAGAAACTTCTTCAAATATACGATATATCCTTTTATTTTGTACTTAATTTTCGCTAGACAAGCTGTCCAAATAGGTATACATCGCCGGCCATGTATCTTTTTTTCAGGTAAAATATCAACTAAATCCAATAAATATCTACTTACCAAATTCCTTTCCCCGACATATACGCATTTCTACTACCGTAAATTTAATCCAATAAAACAAAAAAATCATAAGTCGATCTACTTAATATTTAAAATGATTATTGGTAACTGAAAAAAAATGTGTTGCTATTTTATGACGTGCTGTAATTTACTACAGTATAATTTGACAGGTGTGGAACCTAATTCCCCCTAAGGTCATTCAGTTCACTGATGAAGCGTAAAAAAAATAGATGTCTATTTCGTCATTAGAATATTTGACAAGGGTGATTAACCAATCAGGGCAACATTGTGCATGATCAAAAGGTCTGTCGGCACAGAGGCATACAAGGAGCAATAAAAATCGTCAGTACACAGTGTGACAGGAGCATTTGGTGCAAATTAGGAACAATTAAAATGGACAATGCGCAGTATTAGACATAAGTAGTAAGAACCAGCAATTGTGTGAATAAATTATGCAAATTAGACTTTTGAGCAGCCAATAAAAATGATTTGCCTGCAGTTAATATTAGGCTACGATTACGATGCGCAGCATCATACGTTGACAGACATGTTAACAATTTACTTTTGCTTATATTTTTGAAATGTGTACATCAATTATAACATATGTTCACACCTTTAAATTTGAAAGTCAGAATCAAACTGCAAAAATTTAACTATATGTACTATTAAGAACACGTTCGTTTTAGTAGGGTTTTTATAATGGAAGTGGCTAGCGTACGGGCCCGTACGGCTAGCCAAAAGTTTTAGCCGTACGTGAGTCACGTACGACTAGCAAGGACACGCTGTATTGGCTAGCCGTACGGCATTTTTCAAAATTTTATGGAAGTCGAAAATGCATATGTTATTTTATGACTTTAAGCGAGGATTTTAACCAAGAAACAGCATTAATTGTCTTTGGATGTTAACTTTTTAGAGATTAATCGCCTTGATCGCTATATATATATATCGATCTTTGTCATCGCATGATGTCGAGAAAAAAAAAATAGCCTTTGCTTGCATTTACACCAATTGAAATAGTTTACAAAATCTTGATAATAATCCTTTTTTGTTTCATTAAGTTTAATTTTCGACACCTTTTATATGAAAAAAAAAAAAAACAACAAACACTGAAAATGATTGTTGTTAGGCTCTTGATAATTGCGACAATTACCGACGGTACTGTATAGACGTTTGTCCATCAAGGAAAATTTGCATGTTCCGTGAAAGGCATTCTAAAATTCTATTGTCAGTCCCTGGATAGGTTTTAATTAAGGCTAATTAATTGATTGACTGTGCTTTTATGTTCGATATTTATCTACTGTTTTGAAAATTATATAATTATTTTTGCATTTCACCGTTTTTTTTTTTTTCATTCAATGTTCTTTCTATTTATTTATTCCACTCCGATCATTTTTTATTTGATCCATGTGCTTAAAATTAACAAAAATGATTTAATAATTCATAAAAATAAAACAACAAATGATAAGCATGAAAATCAACAATTTTATAACGTTCGACTTCCATATAATTTTGAAAAGTGCCGTACGGCTAGACAATACGTACATACAGTGCGTCCTGGCTAGTCGTTCGTGACTCACGTACGGCTAGAACTTTTGGCTAGCCGTACGTTTCTTTATTTTTTATCTATTTTTTTTTGATATTGTTACGTATTTTGAACCATAAAAAATCTCCTCTACGCCTCCTGTGAAAATTAAATTGTCTGGTCATTAATATTTCCTTACGATTCAACTAGATTTATCATGAATCTAAAGATGTGGGGAAATGACATCACGCGCACCTGTTTTTATACGGCCAATACACAAACATGGCCGCGCTTACTGATTTGTAGAAATCGGTGATTTAGCGATTTAAATTTTGTTATCATTCGTTTAATATTATTATTTGGCGGCAGAAAATTTGCAGACTTATTATTTATAGTATTCTTTTTCTGAAATCAAGTTTTTATTCTAACCTTGTCTTTCCCTTTAAGAACTGTTTTGACACCTTGATATGATTTTATTTCAATATATTTCCAAAGTCAACCGACAAATACATGGTATTTTTGCATTTGCAAATGTGTCTTTTAACATATGGATGAAAGAATTTTGTAAATTTTGGATACCTTTGACAAGTTCGTATACATGTACAATATATTAATTGTAGCGACAACAATTGGAACAATGTGTACAAGTAACTCTGACTGCAATGAGACCGAGGCAATATGTAACGAAGGTTACTGTTTTTGTAACCGATTCTTCCGATATGACCAAGATTCCAAAGACTGTATGAAAGGTATTTAACTCTTTTTTTTTGAAAAAAAAATGTAGCCACCCTTTGAGAAATATTTAGGCATTTTTTAACAGAAAGACCGATTTTATATGTATATTATATAAACCAAATAGAGTAAACCAAATCTTAGTTGACGGTTTAAACAGAAGACGACATCGATTTACAATGGTCTTAGACACGTTACACAGTACATATATAAAATATTTTATTCTTATAGGTTTAAGTAAACACTGACCAACTCTTTCTCGTTCACTGAGGGAATGCGTGTGGCAGGCTTCAATGACCGCGGTAGTTCACCACAAACTTTCACTGAATGCCAAACACTATGTATAGAAGATACAGACTGTGCGTCGTTTGAATATGAACGGATCCAGGAAGATGCAAGAGAAGTTCTGTTTCAAAACAAATGGTGCAAGATGCTTTGCCTGATTTCATTGTATTCGACAATGGACAAATTGATTTTGTATGACAGAGATTGTTTATGAAATATGATGATGATTGTTCTAATTATGTAGTAAAATTGAAAATGATTTTTTTAGATGGACATGGTAAACAAATTATATATTGTATTTGATTGTATTTGACTACAACCTGTGCTCTTACTTTAGTATATAGTACATTACAATTTTAATATCATCAAAGTATTAATACTTTCCTTGAAACTTCTCAGTAACACATTTCTTTATTTTTTACTTACTTGTATATTTAGTAGCATTCATTGTTGCTGAATTAACTAAAACAAAATATATGATATAGTATTGTTATGCTTGCTTTGGGTTTAGGTAAGACAGTAGCAAGAACAAAACAAAGTCTACTTGTCTGCCTTTTTATTTCTTTATCAGTACTTTATAAAACATACGGTATATTATATTTCACTACATTATTTTACTCAATAAACAACCGGTTTATCATTTAATAACCCCATTTAATGTTATTTCTATAGTGTTTTATTCTTTTATACATATAGACATTTTTATTTATTTATCTAATGAGAATTGATGCACACATTTATTTATCATTCTTGCAAAAAATGACATGACATATTTAGTATATAAATACTGTACATGTCCATTGTCAGTTTCTAAAGTTAAATATGTGGATTGTAGATAAAGTTCTGACCAAAATTATTTTAATGAAATTTTATCTTATTTTATTCAACTGAGATTATTGATATACCCCTTTTATGAAACTCCCATTTTGTCATAATTTAATCAAATACGAAATAGAACGTAACATGTACAAAACATATTACAAATCTATTTATTTTTTGTAAAAGAAAATGAAATTTTACAACTATCTATCCATCCATTCAATGCTGCAAATATCTTTTAAAAGAAAATTGATTAGTTAAGAGAATTATAATAATTGATAAATATTTATCTTCAAGGATTCGAGCAAATTCGTAAAAAAATATATTGCTGAACATAATACCACTTGATCATGAAAGACTATTTGCTTCAATAGACAGCTGTAATATTGGAGTAACTACAGCAATATTGATCTTAGATTGACTAATGTTTCTAAGGTGAAATAATGAAATTCTCCTAAGGTGAAATAATGAAATTCTCCCGTCACGCTGTGTATGCTTTCATTCATTGTTTGATTTATGAAGTTCGTTTAATTACCATATTGACAGTAGATGTCATATTATAATAACATTTAAAGATGTTTAATTATTGTAAGAATTGCTTGGTATTGATGTTTTGTTAAATATTCTTTGGTTTTAAAAAGGAGTTTCAGAGAATTGATTGATTGAATGTGACAAATAAGAATACATTTTAAAGCCTTAACTTTTACACTTCTTCTCTTCGGTTGATTAATAGAGAAATTGTTTTGTTGATAGATTGAAAGAAATTTAATTAAATGATAGACTATGCACGTCATGTAATAAAATAGGCGACGAATTTCATTTCTTATTCTAATGCAAAATCTTTGAAAATGAGCGCATGCGCTTCTTAAAATCTTATTTTTATAGAAGACTAAGTATAATCAAAACATCTGAATTAATGAACACTAATAATAAACAAGAATGTCTAAAGTTAGGTAAATTTGTTAAGTGTATACTAAGTAGAATTTAAATTATTGACCAATATGTAATTATTAAAATAGAACTTTCTTTTCCAAATATCAGAAGTGTAGCTATAAAGTTTTGGGAGACCTAGTGACACATATTTATAGTATTCCGCATTTTAACTAGACCACAATTTTTTATTTTTCTAAAGGAAAGGTCAGATGACGCTAGTTAGGTCTAAAAGTACTAATCAACTACACCTCCGTATCTTTAAATCTAAAGCCATTATTCACTATACAAAATATGTCATTTCTATCCACAGTATACAAAAGAAATAGTTTTCTTCTTCTGGCCTACGATACCACCATTCGCTAATTGAATTAAATAAGATCGTGAAAACTGTGACCTCCGACACCTTTATATAGGGCCCATCGTGAAGTCGGTTAGTACTCCGGACTCCTGACCGCCACTGGGAAGTCGAGGGTCAGGAGTGCACCTGGCACAGCCTGGGGCGCGTGTCATCGCAGGAAGATCTTATAGGACCTTACATGCCCTAGGTCCTGCTCTGGTTGAATTCAGGTTCAAGATAGAGTAGGCGGAGACCACCAGTTTCCGCCGATCTGAAAACTTCTAAAATACATTATAAATTATATTTAAACCACTTTGCATAAAAAAACGCACTTGAATATTAGGTAACTTTAACTAAAGGGAAGTAAATCTACTATGTAAAGCTATTTTTGTTATCTCCCCTCATCTGTCATTCGCACTTCATAAAATTGAGATTATTTAAGTAACCATGAAATTTCTATACCCCATCTTTTTGTTATTGTTAAACATTAGACTTCTCCATTTATACCTTGAAAATGATTCGCATGTATACTGAAATACATGTAGTATATTCATTCTGTTTGATACTTTTTTGCACCATGATATTGTGATATGAATTTGTTAAAAATGTTGATTGTTATTATGACTATTGATAAGTAATCGTCAATCTTATACTACACATGTATTATTTTTTCCCCATTTCTCCTTTTCTGTTTTTCTTTTTCTTTTCTCTCCAAACCTACCAATTTAACAATGTTTTCACTGTAAATTTTCTAGGTCAATCCAGTGACAACTTTTTGTTACAATCGAATCACATATATATATGTATATATATTTATTCATGTGTGTCACCTCATTATGTCATACTTGTACATGGAATGAGAGAAATAAATCTTTTTGACTTGACTTGACTTGAAAGTAAATTGTTGAACATATGTGTATATTTTTCTTAAAGGGGTAATAATGTTTGCATTAAAAAAGTTACAATAAAGCACTATAGAAGTTATCAAGCAAAATGAATCGTAAAGAAAAATTGCATGTTATATAAAAACTACATGAATGTTCAACAGCGGAATTTATAAAATATACCACCACTTGACTTTGTTATATACATGTATATCTATTTCCAAAACATATCATTATCTTATGTATTTCACAAATTTCAAATGGATATATACTAACGTACTTTTTCTAAATCTATAATTCATAGTAATTGGAGTACTGTGACAATTCATTGACAATCAAGTAAAATATTTCATCAATATTGTTTGTTTAAAAGGAAATCTGAGACTGTTAAATAACTATCTGTCTTTAAATAAAAAAGGTATTATCATACTGAGGTAAAGAAAAACTTAATTTGGAATATACACACTTAATAATTATTGTATCATAGTTCGGGGGACTTTTCTGTTGAAAATGTGTCAGAGTTATATCGTAAACACATACATGCACAGTGCAATAACTGGAATACAGGTATTAGTTACCCGCACTCCAGAGCATGCCTATTGAATGGCTAATTTTTTCTGGGGTTTACTTTTTTTGACGACAGAGAAAGGAATAACGATAGAAATGCCACATTCAGAAGCTGGTTCATTTATTACCTTTTTTTGGGTTTCATATTGTTACAAAAGGGAACGTGTATATAATTTTGCCTATGATACAGATGAAAAAGAATATCAAAACACTCGGCAATCTGATTTATACTCGGGGTCTACGTACACGCCCCCCTCGTACAAATCAGATAGCCTCGTGTTTCGATGCTCTTTCTATTACTTAATCACCAAAGCATGTATACGAGGTATGATCAAAATGTGCTCGGCCCGATACACTTCTAGCCACTACACTGACATTTACAGACGATACGTCGATACTGATATCATATTGAAGAGTTACACGCGGTTTTACACAGATTAAGTAACAAAAACACACATTAATCAATAGAGTGGTGTGATACCAAATGGTGAAAATTAAAATCAGAGCCGTCATTAAATACATCTGTAAGAAAGGGATGTCCCCAAGGAAATCTATGAAGAGTTCATGGATACACTTGGGAAGGAGTCCCCTTCCTATAGCACCGTGAGAAAACTGCCGAAGCTGTGCACGATCTGGTCATGTGCGACAGAAAGCTAGACCTGCAAAGCATTGATAGGGAAGTGGGTATAAGCTTTGGTTCTGTTCAGGCAATTCTGACTGATGTCTATGGCATGTCAAAGGTTTCCGCTAGATGGGTACCCATACAGTTGACTGACGACCAGAAACGGACCAGGCTTGACATTTCAAGATTTCTCGCCTCGCTACGAAGATGAACCTGAAAGTTTCTACCGGATCGTAAATCGGGATAAAACATGGGTCCATCACTTCGATCCAGAATCAAAAAAGCAGAACATGCAGTGGAAGCACCCTGGCTCGTCCCCTCCGAGGAAATTCAAAAGGGTGCCATCAGCAGGGAAGATGATGGCTTCAATTTTTTGGAAAAGTGCGGAGATAATCATGTGTATTAATACTATCAATACTATCTTGTGTAAGGTCATACCATAAAGGGTACGTACTATGCAGACGAATTGAGACGTCTGCGTCAATAAAGCGCGCGTAAAAGGAGAGGCAAACCGTTTGGATGCAATGAATGTGTCATGGAGGCGGTCAATGAGTTAGTTCTTTGAGGACCAAAATAGAGAATTCTATTTTGAAGGGTTAAACAGGTTGGAGCAGATGTGGGAAAAATGCATTGATGTAGAGAGCAATTATATTCAAAAGAAAGACCATAAGGTGGGAGTTTTGATCAATCCTCGTAAATAGTTTTCATTATCTTAATTTTTGTTTGTAAGCTCTATTTGAATCAAACAATTTTTTCATGTTTGTGAACAATGTCAATAAATCAAGAAATAAACAATAAAGATAATTCTTTCTGATTGTTATCAAAGGTATTTAATTATTTAACCATTAGCTCATTTAACACCCGAATCGCCTCATAAAACATGTGAAAATATTATATTCGTGCTCAGTAAAATCAACTGAGGGTTTTTTTACCATTGCAAATGAGAGAAAAACTAAATAAAAAACCCACAACAATATTCCATGAGGAAATTTGTTTTTTCTCTTACTAATCAAATTAGCAGCTGAGCACATAACGATTCTTCACCGTTATTTGAAAATGTTTTAAAAAGCTCGTTAAATAGTTAATGCATTTACCACTCTACAGATTGCTTCATATACGTTATTTGCAGACAAAATAAGGTAACACACTTGATACCTGTGGTTATTTTGTCTAAATAAACGATTCCTGAAAGTACACTACATACAACCAGCAAAACAGGAACCAACATTTGAAGATCTCTATTTTTTCCTTGTACAGAATTGTCATTCCTGTCCTTTATCGATACGTAGACTGTAAATGATTGGGGAAGGATGAACGTTTGCACCATTTTGTAAAAAATTGTCAAAAATATGTCAAACATAACAAAAAAAAATGAGAACAAAAATTCACAAGGCAATCACAGAACGCAGCACCCGATTCAACCCAGCAATAATTGCAGGGCACACAGAAGGCTCCGAACCACAATTGGAGAGGACACGTCTCGCAAATAGGAGGAAACATTCCCTTTCAGGATAAAAAAAAAGAATGCACTGTAGACCAAAATTTACTATATGGATACAGAGGAAGTTCAAACAACAGCACGAGTTTACTGTTTCCTGTTGACAACATACTCTGTAAACTGGAGTATATGTCAAAGATATCACTATAAGTGAGAAAGTTATAGCATGACTAAAAGAAATCGAAGAAATAACCGTTGCTGATGTTGCAAGAACTCTTTTGTTCAAAACCTTTGCAACATAAGTGATAATGATATGATGATAATAAACTGTAATCCACGTGTACAAAAAGCAATGAAATATGCTTAAATAAAACACACTATTTATTTAAATGATTTGGTAAACTTTCTGATTAATAGAATAATTACACAGAGACGATTTTCAAAGACAAATATGGTTCAACAAAATTCAAACTAACATTACCATTTTTTTTGTATTTAAGTTCTTATGAGTACTACCATACATATACAAAACGTATTAATGAGTGGATCACGACAATATTAGATTGGTATTCAACTGAGTCTGTCATCCGTTGTATTTTAGTTCATCAACCAATCTTATTAAAGATATTTTTAGTTTCTGTTTAAAACGATTTTATAGGCTTAGCGAGTTATTATGGTTTTGATTCGTCCGCTTATCAAACTCAAGATTAAAATGTTTACCTTTACTTCAGACTTTAATTATTGCAATTTATGCCTTATTAGTAAAAGAATTTATTTCAATTTCATACAAATTAACATGACTTTCTGTGTCATGCCTCCAATGTCAGGGACCACAATGGAAATAAGAGGAATCCTTTCCTCTTTTTTGTGTTATCCCTGGTATTGGTGGGCACTACATGGCTCATATATTTATATTTTGTCGTATACTTATGTCATGTGATATTTCTAGTCTCTTTAATATTTTGATTATTGTTATATGTATTGTATTATTATGCATCATTATGTCATTGCCATGTCATGTACACTTTTACCGAATAAAATTATAATTATTATTATAGACCAACCTATTTTCTTTTTACTGAATTATCGATTCAGAAAAGAAAAGGTTTTATGATACGAGTAAAGAGTGAATGCGACATAATTCCGTTTAACACGTAAAATGGCAATGAATACTTAGGACCATTAGCGATCCTCTTTTCTCTTAAATGGATGGTCAGAACTTAATAGCATGGTGTATATTGCTAAATCTTAAGAAAACTTAGAATGCCAAATAAAACGTCTATCAAAGAGATGAATTTTATTACAAGCACACATTAACCCCGCCCCCCAAAAAAGAAATCTGAGATTCAAACATTTAGTTTCTTAGAACTGAATCTCTTTACACTATAGATTAGGCTGGTTATATTGAATGGTCAAAAATCAAAATTAAAGAAGACCTAAAAATACAAAATTGGAAATGTTCCAGGTTCTGTTTCACTGAGCCTGTTTATTGACAGGAGTATCGTCCACGCCCACAAGCATCGGCTTAAACAGAAGTCCGTCTCAAACGACAGTCTAAAGTATAGTTTGGTATTTTACATTATATTAAAAGACAAATATGGTACATATTATACAAGATAAAAGGCAGCAAAAATGGCAAGCCATTAACGCATTAAAATGTTTTGTTTTCCTTAACAAAATACCTATAACTGTGATTAGCTGTTAATTAGAATCTTAATAGAACTAGCAAAATTCTTATGAGAATAAATACAATTTTTCACATTCACAGTCGTAAGAAACTGCCTCAGCTGTTTGACTGAACATGGCATCATGCACATTTTAAAACAGTTGTGTAAATTCTTTACTTTATACATAATTTTTGAAAAACAAAATTAACAAGGAAGGGCGGCATTTAATGAACTTAACCTCCACACGACATAGGGACACAGGAAAACCGGCAAGGAGTCCGACAGCATACCAAACAGAAACAGAACAGGGAACAAGGCATTTATTTAAGCACGGACGCGATGAAAATATTATTCATGTTGTTTATTTTTATTGAGCAATTTGGTTGTTGAATAAGCTTAAGGTTAATGAAATAATTACCAAATTACAATTGAATACGAAACATTTTGACGATTTTGATTTATTGACTACATTTGCCTACCTCGCTGATATTGTTAAAATATTTTGTACACCATAATCTAAAACGATATAGTATGTTATAATCTTGTCATTTTATTCATATGCTATTGTTACGAAGGCATGATGTCTTTATTGATTTAATATTGATGTCAAGTACAATAAGTGTTCTACAAAATAATTGTTGCCAACAATCATTTTTTTTAAATAGTTTAAGAATGTTTTTAAAATTGCAATGTTCTTCTTTATTAAACCTTAATATTAATTGATAAGTTTATTAAATAATCACTTAACTAAGCAGATACGGTCAGCAGTGTATTAGAAATATTGTAACATGTAAGTAGTTTGACTGTATCACATCGGTATTACAAACACAAAATAATTAAAATAACTATTTTAAGAGTTTTATGTTTAATAAATCCATTTGTACCGATTTCAGCTCTTAACAAGTATGTTTATTGAATAGTATGATAGTTTTCATATTTCAACAATATAAAATATCATCAATGTCCATAAACAGAAAACGGTGAAAGTGGTTCGATATTCATGGTGTGTCTTGTAAACATTCATTGAAAAATTAATTAGTTTTTCTCGTTTTATTGATGATAACACAACAGAAAACGGAGTGGTTTCATAAAAAGTAGTTAAACAATAGCAGAAATGAGCGAAAACAGATCCTCTCGTTTTATTGAATACTGTAAAATGAAAGGTTTGTCTATATGTGTGTGTTATTATGCGCTGCGTTTCCAATGACACCTGCATCTCAACATATTTACACTGTGGATTATTTATTGTGAGTAAAGTTTAAATGAGTTAAGTGTACAATCATGAGAATTGAATTCACTGGTGCGTCATTTTAAAAATGAAATGACCGCTGATAACACCAAGTTTCATAGACTGTTTTAAGTGTTTAATCACGTCTGCCCGAATAGAACATCATCATTGGTCGGCTGTTAAGGTTTTGCTATTTCTGATTGGTAGAAGATATAAGTTACTAAGCCCTGTTTAGCCTCTTCTAAAGATGCATTAATTCTCTCATCTGTTTCTTAACCCGTTCCTGTTCGTCGGATCCTCTCTAGTTGCCTTTCTATGTGGTTTCCAGTACGTCATCGTAATTGTCATTTGTTGATCTCATATTTCACTTCATACGTGCTATTTATCTTTTGAAAAATCTGTCTTTGAATTTAGTTTGCCACCTGAAATTTATACATACTTACCCACTTAATATCAGTATTATACTCGAATCTTTTGTCAACACGAAAAAACCCTTTTTAGTAAAGATTGATAAATTTTTAGTCGGTAGCTCCATTGATTTACTATTATTCAGGACATTGCCATTAAAATAATAATGCAACGCAATATCATTCATTGTCTCTTTTTTCAATATCCTATAAACACATCCACATGTCATTCCATCACGAGAACCATTGTTTAGTATTAAATTAGTGTTTTCATATGAATAGGGTTTAGTTGACATAGTGCTCTCACAACTGGAATATCGAAATAGTACCTGAACTGTATTTTTGTAATTGGTGGATTAAAGAAGAGAATGTAAGATAACTCAATTTCTTGATTATTTATTAGTATTTCAAAAATATTAAATTTCTTGTACAGCATGTCTAAGCGGAAGATGGGATTAAGCACGAATGAAGGTAAAAAAAAATTTCCTAGTGAAAAGATTGTTATAGGGAATTAATTGTACAGCATGTCTAAGCGGAAGATGGGATTAAGCACGAATGAAGGTAAAAAAAAATTTCCTAGTGAAAAGATTGTTATAGGGAATTAATTGTACAGCATGTCTAAGCGTAAGATGGGATTAAGCACGAATGAAGGTAAAAAAAATATTTCCTTATGAAAAGATTGTTATAGGGAATTAATTGTACAGCATGTCTAAGCGTAAGATGGGATTAAGCACGAATGAAGGTAAAAAAAATATTTCCTAGTGAAAAGATTGTTATAGGGACTTCAGTGAGGTTTTTTGACATGACGGGACAGAAAAATGTCCCGAGATTTGTATACCAGTTCATGAAGGTCTGGACCAATAACTTTCGAGCAAATTTTCTGATCATTCTTTCATCCTTCCCCCCCCCAAGAAAAATCATTTTATAATGCAAAATAATCGAAAAACTAAAAGCGTTGTAACCCCCTGTTAGGGGACGCTAGAGCTAAAATTAGAAATGATCTGTACACATCTTCTTCTAATGAACTGATAAATGGATTATTGCTAAAGTTTGTAGCTTTCTTATATTTTTTTTAAGATTACTCAGTTTATACAAAAATTAATGTGATTGGTCTCTTTTTGGGGCCTGTTAAAAATAGAAAAAAATAATAAGCTTCTACTAAGTAATTGATAGATGAACAGCAAGCTTTGTCTATAGCATTATTAGATGGTTGGTTATCAAGTATGCAGATTTAATTTGGTTGGCCCCTTTTAGTAGTAATGATTAAAACGTGACCTTGACTTAGCCACAACATTTGTTTGCCTAACATAAAGCATGACAGTATTGAAACCCAAACTTTTAAGTAGTAAATTGTCTGAAGTCTACGGTCTTTACCAAGGAACTACAAAATTCGTTTTTCAAATGCCCAAAACAAACTTTATTTATGACCATAATTTTCCTTTATTGGATTTTCCCACCAAAAAACTTTCTTAAAAGAAAACTGTACTTGCTTACCTCATACAGTACGCCAATACACTTTACAAATAAATACGTAGATGATTGTACTTTACAATATGCAATTGCCCACTAGACCGGGAAAGTTGAAAATTAGCTGGGCGAGTCAAGTTCAGGCAAACAAGTTTTGTTATCGCGAAAAGATTAGTAGCCAAATTGTTATTCTGAAATTGATAATACGAAAAAAAGAATAAAGAATGTTCCAGTATGAAAAGTAAATTAGAATACGTGGGTTAACACGCGTGAAACTATATAACTAGACGGGCAAGTTAAAGTTGAGCTGGACTTGTCTTTCGGTAAGTTCATTTTAAAAAATATTTCTTACACTGAAAAAACAGTTGTAGAATTTATTTTAGTTTAACCCGCCTGTTTTAAAATTTAATTCCTTTGCATTGTCTGTTGTCGTGTAATTGTGACCATTGACTTAATAAAATGGCTTTGTTGTTGTTGTTGTTACTGCTGCTAAGAATCATCCAAAAAAATCGATACAAAAATCACTTTTATCATGAGTAAATTACTTATATCATTTGCAGATTTTATATTTTAAAGGCCAAATATGCACCTGAAATGCTGTAATTTTCATTTATCAAAAGCTTTATTTTGTGTCCTGTTATATTATTCCAAAACGTTGCTCATTTGCCAAACATATTGACCATTTTTCGCATCTGCTGCATTATGGCAAAACATGGAAGTCAAAATACTTCTTTGTTTACATTTTGCTACTTTTATAACCGATAATTTCACATCCAGTGCCACATTCTGCAGAAAATATACATCTAAAATGTTTTAAAACTTTTATTTTAATGTTAAAAAACTCATGTTTGCCTTTACTAAAGGATGGCAAAATTTATTTATTTTTTAAGTGATTCACTTGATTTGCGTAAGAATTTCAAATTAAATGTTTAAGCCTTTTTGACCTAGTGGGTGTTCTTTAAGTTTAAAATGACTTATTAGATTTTGTCTAAATATAAATAAAAGAACCATTTACCAATCATATATTTTCATTCAACATTTTAGCATTGGTATATGAAGGCACGATAAACATTTTTTTTTTGATACACAGCTTTTCTCTTGCAAATACTCTAATGTAAAAATTGTGTATTTATGCTAAATTGTTGAAAAGAAATCAGAAAATACAAAAACACTATTTATTTCCTAAACATTTTAATATAAAAAACTTTATTTTCCAGTCGAATGAAGCGTCATCGGTTTAGAGAGACGACAATCTACCAACAAAGACCTATGTTCAAACCCTAGTTTAACCGACCTGTGTATACTTTGACGGTTTATGTCGTCATCCGATCTTTATTTTAGACTGCTCAAAGAGAAATGACATAGTTACAAATATGGCGCTGATTATACCGCTCTTTTTATGGAGTGTCGTTCTTTTATTCACGGAGGTAACTTGTTTACAATCATGCCAGCCTTTTCAGATAAAGGCTGCAAACATGAACAAGCAACTGCTTGGTTATAAGTTGTTTGACATAAAAGTGTTGTCACATCACGAATGTGCCAAAGAATGCATGTTTATAGGAGCTTGTGTGTCTATTAATTTTGATATAAGTACCAAAACTTGTGAAATAAACTCAGCTGGAAGTGGAACAGTTAGTCCATCAGATTTCTACGAAGTAAAAGGAACAATTTTCTCTGATATATCCGAATGGCCTCAGGTAATTCCTTTTCTAACTGTTTAAAATATAGCACCACTGCGTTTTAAAACCTGATAATGTTGCAACAAACCTTTCTCATAGCATCGTTTTCTACTATAATTACGGTATACAGTGATATGAATTTGACACAAAGTGTTTAACATTATTAAAATAAGTTTCGTGAGTAATTTATTATACTTTTTACTTTGTAATTCTCTGTGTAACAAAATTAACAATAAAGAATTCCTTTTAAAAAAAATGGGGGGTTTTTAATTGGGTGTTTTTAAAAAAATTTTTTAAAAAAATTTAAAAAAATTTCCCTTTAAAAAATTTTTTTTAAAAGAAAAAAAATTTTTTTTTACCCAACCCCCTTAAAAATTTTTTTTTAAAAAATTTTTAAAAAATTTTTAAAAAAAAAAAAAAACCCCCAAAAAATTTTAAATTTTTTTTTTTAAAAAAAACTTTTTTTTAAAAATTTTTTTTAAAAAAGGGGTTTTTTTAAAAAATTTTTTAAACCTTTTTTTCCCCCAAAAAAAAAAAAAAAAAATTTTTTTGGAAAAAAAAAAATTTTTTTAAAAAAAAAAAAAACCCAAATTTTTTTGGGGGAAAAATTTTTTTTTTAGTTTTTCCTTTTTTTTTAATTTTTCCCCCCCCTTTTTTTTTTTTTTCCCCCCAAAAAATTTTTGGGTTTTGTTTTTAAATTTTTTTTAAAAACCCCGGGCCCAAAAAAAAAAAAAAAAAAAAAATTTTTTAAAAAAAAAAAAAAAAAAAAAAAAAAAAAAAAAACCCCCCCCCAAAAAAACCCCCCAAAAAAAAAAAAAACCCCAAAAAAAAAAAACCCCAAAAAAAAAAAAAAAAAAACCCCCCCCCCCCCCAAAAAAAAATTTCCCCCCCCAAAAAAAGGAAAAAAAAAAAACAAAAAAAAAAAACCCCCCCCCCAAAAAAAAAAAAAAAAGGGGAAAAAAAAAAAAAAAACAAAAAAAAAAAAAAAAAAAACCCCCCCCCAAAAAAAAAAAAATTTTTGGTTTTAAAAAAAAAAAACCCCCGGGGAAACCCCCAAAAAAAAGAAAAAAAATTTCCTTAAAAAAAAAGAAAAAAAAGCCCCCAAAAAAAGGAAAAAAGGGAAATTTTCCCCCCAAAAAGGGGAAAAAAATAATTTTTTCCCCTTTTTTTTTTAAAAAATTTTTTTCCCCCAAAAGTTTTTTTTTGGTCTTTTTTCCCTTTTTTTTTTTTTTAACCAAGAAAAAAAATTTTTTTTAAAAAATTTTTTTAAATTTAAAAAATTTTTTTTTTTTTTTTTTTTTTTGGGGGGGGGGGAAAAAACCCCCAAAGGGGGAAAAAAAAAAACCTTTTAGGTAAAGGGGGGCCCTTAAATGCCGTCAATATCAGTAAGTTATTTGTCAATACAAGCAAACTTAATTAGGTTAACTATAACGTTTAAAAATTAAATGTAACGAATCCCACACATAATCGTTTATAATTACTCATACAATATTGATATTTTTATAACGGAATCTAATTATATGTTTATACACAAGTTGTTTTGAAGTACTGGATCAATAAAAAGACTTATTACATTTTATAAATACATGTTTTCAGTAATACATGTACCTCACATGATAAAATTGTTTGAATGCTCCATATTTTATTTTTATTTATAAATTCATTTCTCAACGTATTCTTATTTCGGATCAGTTACTGTGGATTACATGTACCGTTGTGCATGGTATTCATACACGAACCATTTCGAAACATATATCACTGTCCTGAGTTTTGTATTATTTTGTCTTCCAATATATCGGTATTTAAGACAGTAATAACGTCAATTTATGACGTCAATTTTACCTCGGTAAACTTCATTTGATTAAAATATTTTTGGTTAGAGGGTGTTATACACTTATTGTTATCATTAACTTGCTTCGTATTGATTATTTTGTAAAGACGTTGTATTTATTATAAAAAAAATTGTTGCTATACATATTGCATTTGTCCAAGTTTCATGATGACACATTGAAACATATACAAATTTAATTTGTTTTGTTCTTTCTTCAGCATGCGATCACACACGACATGTTAACGGAGATGATCAATCTGGCACGAGCATTGCTGGGACTAACAGTTCATACGTGTTAACGTGCCCAGATAACATGTTCCTCAGTGGTGACACGAGCATAACGTGTCTCCTAAATGGGGAGTGGTCGGTACCAGAAGCTACTTGCATGGGTTTGTTTACAATATACATACAGCAGACAATAAGCGAACACCAATCTTACTTATTCGATATAAACTCATTTACATTAAATATTCAAAGTTCTTCGTTTTCTCATCAAAGTCATTGCAATGCTCAATTCTATTTTAAAGATATTCTATGCACAAAATTGATGTTAGAAATTCACAGTCGTTTAGTAAATATAAAATAAACATGTTTTGACTTCACACAAAGCAGATATGTTATGTTTAATACTCTACACACTTAAGGTGGTTACAATATGAATATATAGTGTCATTTAAAACTGGCAGTATTTTTAAGAAAATACCAAATTTACTTAGCTTATAATAAGACAGCAGTTTCCCATACATAGTTAACTCATTCTTTTATTCAAATTAGACATATCCACTAAGAATTTCATAGGTTTCAGCAAAACATTTTACTTAAGGATGAGCAAAGAATATCTTTAACGTTTATTATCAGAGATATTTCAAGGATAGCATTCAATACTATACCGTATTTGGTAAACGGTTTATTCCTTATGTAAAATCTTACATGTTGATGATAATGCAACAAATTGACGAAGTAAAAATATTGCAATGTTATAGTTCTTATCTGTCCGATAAATAATAAAGAAATATTATGGCACCTTGATATGATTTTTTTAAATGCCAACCTGTCAACCGACAAAAACATCGTATACTTGCGTTTGTTGTAACAAAAATGTCTCTTATCAAATGCTAGAAAGAATTTTGTTATTTTTGACACATATTGACACATACAATGATATTTCGTGAACATGTTCAATATATAAATTGTAGCGACAACAATTGGAACAGCGTGTACAAGTAACTCTGACTGTAATGAGTCCGAGGCAATATGTAACCAAGGTTACTGTTTTTGTAACCGATTCTACCGATATGACCCTGATTCCAAAGAATGTATGAAAGGTATTTAACTCCTTTTTCTTTTAAAAAATGTAATCACCCTATGAGAAATGTATAGATCTTGCCTTTTAAGTCACCTAGACAGATTTTGGATATCATTTTCTTAAAGTTCTTACTATGCGATTGACATTTGAAAGTATTGTCAATGATAAATAAACAAAATATTATTGTTTCCTAAACTGCTTAGATATCAATAGTTCTATGATACTCAAAACAAGATAGTTTCTATTAAAGTATTTTATTGTATGCGCACATTTCAGAAATGAATACGAAGAAGAAACTAGTTTATTTTTGTAAATGATACATTTACAACAGTAATTACAATTACAATATCATTACACAATATCATGTTTATTCTATCTGCAGTTTGTACAGTATTGACCAACTCTTTTTCGTTCACCAAGGGAATGCGTGTGGCAGGCTTTAATGACCGCGGGTTTTCACCACAAACTTTCACTGATTGCCAAACACTATGTATAGATGATACAGACTGTGTGTCGTTTGAATATAATACGGAATCAGGCAGATGTAGGAGAAGTTCTCTTTCAAAACAAATGGTGCAAGATGCTTTGCCTGATTTCATTTTATATGACAATGAAAAAGTTGATTTCTATGACAGAGAGTGTTTATAAAATATGATGATAATAGATGAAAATTGATAAAACTGTAAATGACTTTTTCACTCAAACATGTTAAACACAAATAAACACCTGACAACGACCAGTTTGTGCTCCTCAGATTTATCGGTCGACAATTTGGACTCTGAATTTGAATTCGAATATATTTCTGACCATAGATATTTTTATTGAAATTTTATCTTATTCCATTTAACTGAAATTAATAACTAAGAAAACCGTTCTATGCAATTCACATATTTCAAAATTTTATCAAGTTGAACATTAATATGAAAGATTAACTTAATACGTGACTCCGAAATAGAACGTGACATGAAAAGAACATATAACAAAATATATTTAGATTTGTTAAAAAAAAAGTATTAAACCATTGATATGGCCACTCATTTAATGCTGCAATTATCTAAAAGAAAATTGATAAGTTAAGAGAACATTAATAGATATTTGTCTTCAAAAGGATTCGAGAAAATTCGTAAATATTAGAACGCTGAACACTCCACTTGATCATGACAAAGACATAGATAACAGAGATAAGCAGCTCCTATATATATACTCCATTGAAATATGCCTATCAAAAAGTGAAAAATTAGGCATTTTGGAGCAAATAAAACTTATTGAATGTACATTTGATCCTTTAATATTATATACCATTTGAAAGGTAAATCTTTTATTTTTATATTGGTAACTTTCCAAACCTTTCACTTAGAAAAACATAGCAGAACATACCCACTGAGCCTGCTTTTTGTCATATGAAGTATTGTAACAAAAATTATTAAGTAGTTCTCTTTAAAAAAAATTGATGTATCATTTACTTATATGGGAACTGTACATATTTTCACCTGCAGCCATATACAAATGCATAAGCTTTCAGAAAATGTATTATTTTACTGATTTTGATATCTGGTAAATAAGTTGTTACTTGCTACAAGTTTTAAGTTAAGCAGGCACGCGTAATATTTTAACTGGCTAGGAAGTTGCCAATCTCTGTTATCTATGAGAGACAATTCGCTCCAATAGGACGTTGTAATATTGATGTATGAATTGATTTTTATCAGCTATGCATTTGTTTCAATATTGATCTTACAATATGTGTAAGGCCTACTTATTAAATGGTCCTCTTGTTTGCTTTCATTCATTGTTGATTTGTGATGTTCTTTTAAATACCATATTTACAGAAGATGTTATATCATGATAACATTAAACGCTGTTGAATCAATGCAACAATGCAAAAATTAATTATTGTTGACGTTTTCTAGAATATTCTAAGTGTTTTAATATCTTAAAAATAGCCTTAAAATTTAACTTAAAATTCAGACTTTTTATGTTCGTTACGAAATTTTAGTTTATAAAATACGTTTCTATAGACAATAACAATCATCTAAACTCTTAATCTCCTAAATTTGTATATTTGCCATATTTCAAAAGACTGTCACATATTGCTTGATTTCATTATTAAAAACTATAAATTACCATTTAGAGAATGCCCTGGCTTTCAAAAAATACTTATATATGTGATAAAAAACAAGAGTATGTTTGCAAGTAATATTTTTATTTCAAGATGAAGTAAAAACGAAAATCATTTTGGTATTTTTTATGCTTATAAACATCTGTTTGTTGGTGTACTCAATGAATAAGCAATTGAACATAAAAAACAATATGACTGAAAGTATAAATCAAACTGCTATGTTTTACACCTCAGGAAAATTAGTATAAAGTATAATAGAGTATAAAGTCATTTAGTAAGAGTCATTTGTGAGAACGTTTCCATAAAGAGTTTCAGATACATGTTTTCGTAGACGAAGGATTGACGTTGAATGCGACAAATAAGAATACATAAAGCTATAACTGTAAATCTTGTAAGATAAAATTATTTTTTATTTCAATCATTTAACCACTAGCTTAATTATGTTACATCTGAATCGCCTCATAATACACAATTCTTGCTCAGTAAAATCAAATGAGGAAGTTTCTTAAATTGCAAATGAAAGGGAAATTACCAAAATAACACAAAAATATCCCTGAAGGAAATTAGTTTTTCTCTTACGTACTAATCTTACGTGCTAGATCATAATTTTTTCCACATTGAAAATGATATATATATTTGCGATGTATATATATGGTGTGAGGATTCACCTGCATATAATGTTTTTAATACTGATTTATTTGAACTTTTAGAAAATGATATTTCCGTCTTCAGTCAGTAAGGTTCGATATATATTGTGGGCGATTATAATAGCAGAGTTGGTAATAAGCATGATTTTATTACACACGATTGTTTAAATTCATATACAGACGATTATGACTATATTCCTGATGAACACCTTTTCCGGGCCTCTGTAGACAAAATTAGTAACAGTCAAGGTATGAAACTCCTTGATCTATGCAAATCTTCATGTCTACGAATAGTTAACGGTAGAATTGGCGAGACATGTAAATATACGTACGTCTCACCCAGAGGCGCATCGGTGATTGATTATTTATTAACCAGTGAGCGTAACTTTTCATCCATACAAAATTTTACCATTCAGTCTACAAATGAATGGAGTGACCATACACCTTTATGTTTTTCAATATCTTGTAAAAAGTATTCAAAAAAGTGCGAAAAAAGTCAAGAAATTATGTTTAAATGGAATAGTGACCGTAGAAATGAATTTCGCAGTGGTCTTATTGCAAAATTGCCTGAGTTTAACAGAATTATTGATAATATTGATTTGTCCAACCGTGACTGTGTAAATAGTGTTTTAAATAGTTTTACATCTGTGTTACGCAATGTAGCAGATCCATTATTTGGTAAATGTCGTACTTTTAACAATGACGTCTATTTTAGTGATAGCTCGTGTATAGATAACTCTGACTGGTTTGATAGAGAATGTATCAATGCTAGAACTTTGTATTTAGATGCTTTAAGGGTTTTTAATAGAAATAATAATGATATCAATAGAATAAATCTGTGTAAATATAAAACGGAATATAAAAGTATTATTCGTAAAAAGAAAAGAATATATTATTGTAAAAAGATGTCCGATATAGAAAATTTAAAAAAAAGTAAACCGAAGCAGTTTTGGAAATATTTTAAAAATAAGTCGTCTGCAGACAATAGCAATATTCCAATAGATGTATTTAAAGAATATTTTGCTAAGTTAAGTAATGATATATCAAATTGTAACAATATTGAGGCTGAAAATTTTTGTGAAGATTATTCTTTTAATGAGATAAATACTGAGTATGATGAGTTAGATAAACCAATTACTTTAAATGAAGTTCAAAATGCCGTAAAAATGTTAAAACGTGGAAAGTCATTAGGTAGCGATTGTTTAATGAATGAATACTTCATAGAAAGCATCGATATTTTAGGTGCCCATATATGTGATATATTTAATGTTGTGTTAAACTCTGGTTTTTATCCAGAACAATGGACAGAGGGAATTATTATCCCTCTTCATAAGAAGGGGCGTACTGATGACGTCAATAACTATAGAGGCATAACATTAGTTAGTTGTTTGTCAAAATTATTTACCACTGTACTTAATGTTAGAATAGAATCCTTTTGTGAAAGTAACAATATCATATCAGATGCACAATTTGGTTTCCGTAAAGGGCGTTCTACTACCGATGCAATTTTTGTTCTTATGTCATTAATTCAAAAATTTGTTAATGAAAATAAACGTTTATATGTTGTTTTTGTCGATATGATGAAATGTTTTGACAGTATATATAGAAATGCATTATGGCTGAAAATGTATAAATTAGGAATAAAAGGTAAATTGCTGCGTATTATAAGAGACATGTATCAAAAAGTTAAATCCTGTGTCAAATCTTGTTCGAATTATTCTGATTATTTCTATTATGCTATTTGATTACGTCAAGGGGAGGTAATTTCACCAATTTTATTCTCTCTCTTTGTAGAGGATTTAGAGCTATATTTGCAAACTGGTCAAGAGTCAGGACTGTCATTTGATGATGTTATTTTGATTTTATTGTTATTTGCTGACGATATGGCCATCTTAGGCAAGTCACCATTGGAACTGCAAAACCATTTGGATCTTTTACATTCATATTGCTCTACATGGGGATTAAAAGTAAATACAAGCAAAACAAAAGTAATGTTTTTTCGAAAACGAGGGGGTTATTACAAAATGAGAACTGGACCTATGATGGCCAAATTTTAGAAGTTGTGAATGATTTTAATTATTTAGGTACTGTTTTTAATTATACAGGTAATTTTTCGCTTAACCAAGAACACTTGGTAGGAAAAGCTTTAAAAGCTCTTAATGTTTTGTTTTACAATTGTAAAAAGTTTGATCTCAAACCTAAAATATTATGTCAATTATTTGATGCTTTCATTGGGTCTATTTTAGGATACGGGTCTGAAATTTGGGGATACACGAAATCTAAAGAATTGGAAAGAATCCACTTAAAATTTTGTAAACGTTTGCTTAATGTTAGAGCGAATACTTGTTCTGCTGCAGTTTATGGTGAGTTGGGGCGTTATCCGCTGTATGTGACTCGTTACGTTAGAATTGTCAAGTTTTGGTGTAAGTTGAAAAACACTGATAATATTGTTTTAAAAACTATGTATGAAGATGGTTTATTGGATTGTAATAAAGGACACCGCAATTTGGTTTCAAATGTTAAAAAACTACCCTGTAATTATGGTTTTGCTGAAATTTTTAATGAAAATTGCGTTGATGCAAAAGTGTTCCCTATTATTTTTAAACGCAGAGTTATAGACACTTTTATTCAAGAATGGACAGCTACGTTAGAATGTAGCCCAGTTTTGTTTAATTACAAGAATTTTCAGCTTAATTTTGGTTATGAAAGTTATCTTGATATTCTGCCTCGTAAATATAGATATTATTTTTGTAGATTAAGATTATCTGTACATCCTTTAAGAATACAGACTGGGAGATACAATAGGAATAATACACCTCGTGATCAACGATATTGTTTATGTTGTAATACATTTGACATAGAAGATGAATACCATTTTATATGTGTATGCCCTTGTTTTAATAGTCTTCGAATGCAGTATCTTAAAAAATGTTATTATGTTAGACCATCTGTGTTTAAATTTATAGATCTACTTTCAACGCAAAATAAAAGTATTTTAATTAAGTTATCTAAATATATCCATGAATCTTTATCGTTGAGAAACGCAATCATTAACTCTTAACAAAACTGATTTGTAATTATCATCTTGCATAAAGTTTGTCCTCTTTAATCATTGTTTATTTATTTAAGAATGTTTATAATTTGTATGTTTTCGTATGCCATGTGACTATGTTTAATCAAATCTTTTGTTAAACAAGACGATGTACCTATGTATAAGTCTGTAAATAAAATTCTGTTCTGTTCTGTTCTGTACTAATCAAGAAAAGGGCAATTACTTGTAAGTTATCAAGGAACGCCGGTTAGGTTGACCGACCGCCAAGATATAACTAAAATGTTTGGTAAATCGGTGTAAAACGTAAAAGGTATAATATCACGATGCCTGTCTCAGGTCAATAGCATATATTGTCACCTTTATTGAAGAAATCGATTACACTTGGTTTAACCTACATAAATTGTTTGCCTATGTGATTCATTACTGCAAAAATAGAATGGCCTTACTTAAATTAAAACAATTAAATCTTCAACGATTACGTGAAAGAATATATGTAACATAATAATTCGCCATTAATCTTTACAAATTAACAATTTAAAAAGTAATCAAAACAAAAAGCAATAAAAAGATTATATCATGAAAATAAATTTGCAATAAATATATGGTTATAAAATGTAAATTAATATGAATTAATCGGAAAATATTATAAAAGCTGTCTACATTATTCTCTCAACATAATCCAATAAAACATAACGAGATCTTGTGGAGTTGAAATTGACAAATAAATTAAGATAAATGTAACTTTTGTATGCTTAGTAACGTGCGTATGAATGTGTATTTACCTATATCTGAACTAATTTAGATAGTTTAGAAATATTTTATTGTATAAATATACACACAATATACAATTTCAGATTTTACAGACATAATGAAGTGAACATACAAAAGGGTTGGGCAAAAGTTCTAACAATATTATCGTGGGCCCTTCCCTGAGGTTAGTCAGAAACAAGTTTATACTATTTGAATGAAGTTGTGTGATATCAAATACTTATCAATTTCAGTTTAAAGTGATTTTTAACAAATGTTTTATATGTTAATATAAATAAGGTATAAATAATAGAATGAAATAATAAAATTAAAAAAAAAACGAATATATCTGAACTAATGCAATTTTCCTCGCTTGCTTTTATCGAATTAAGCATAGATAAGTTATAGTGACATTATTTTTGATGTTGAGTTGGTCATAATTTGCTACATATTGAAAGATATGGACCAATAAAATAGTCTTTGCCAATTATTGTAAATGAAAAAATATTGAGAGTATAATATAACAACTGCTAAAATATCAAAAGAGAGCTCATCCTACATAAATGGTTCATTCCGAAAGATATTCATAGAATTTTCTGCGAGTCACGTGGGTTATTGATTAAACTATACCTTTTAAAAAATATTATGACAATATCTTAATTATTTTGACTCTGCCCTGTGCACCCACCATCTACACTTTGATAGATATAATTTCACTTTTAACTCACTACCTTTCCCGTCAAATGTGAAAAACCACAGATACGTCGCAATGGCAAAAAGCAGCAGTGAAATGGTCTGGTAACCTAGGACTACAGCAGTAGTTATTCTAATAACCATTATGTCACACAGATGATAAAATGGTTGATGTACTGACTAAATTAGATTACACTACTAGCCAGACTTCCTTTATTGTAAAATCTTCTAAGGAACTATTTCTAATTTTATAAGGCGTTTGAAAAACGGGTCATAGACACATTTAAGATGTACACAGGGTTTCTTTATCAATCTTGTCATATTCTTTCTACCCAGGTCTGATACTCGTGCCTGTGATAGTAACTGTCCAAGTTGTACACGTGGTTTTATCTCTCCATACAGTGGCAAGGAGTTGTCCGTCTTGACTGCCTTGCCATTGATTCATCACGCTTCAGGCTTCGCATCTTGTCATCCTTCTGTTTCTTTTGTTTTGACACTTTCAGGTCTGTTCCTTTTTGTGACAGGATAATGCCAGTGGTACGGATGTATAAAGCTTATCGATGAATACTATATGGTGTCTGCCTTTTACCAGTGTCTCAACGACAGTTCTTGTAAGCCCTGTCTTCTTTTGTATCCTAAGATATACCATGAAGTCAGAGGTATACCCTGTCACACCATCTGCCTGGACAAATTAATATTTTAAAACCCCTGTTTGCCGGTTTGTTTGGTGTCCCGACAATTCCCCAGTGCTGCCCATGACATTTAAACTTGGCCTCATTCACACTCAGTTGTTGATGGAGATTGTATAGGCGTTAAATATTCTTAACAGAAATTTGTTCATCTCATATGTGCAAAATCAAAAGCAATAATTAATAATTTAGCAAAATATATATACTATGCAAACTTGCGAAATAACTAGTCATCTTTAATGCAGAAACATATATTATACACGCATTGTGCTCTTCTGTAAACTATGTATTTGTATTGAAAATAAATTGAATTGCTGTGGAACATGTTGTTTTAATGCAATAAAATAGTTGTAGTTATAGTTGTTGTTATTCTGTCTCACGCCTTCTAAAGTGGAGACACCTTGTACAGTGGATTCCTTTTCATGGCTACTTCTGCCTTCCCTCCAGACATTCAGCTGGGATCTTCTGTTGGGTCTTTTATAGGAAACTTTCGCTGCAAATACGAAAAGCGATCTCTGGACATAGTCAATGCTATTCTTTCATTTCTCAGGGATGGATTTGTCGACCAGTAGTCTGGGAGGCTAGGTTTTGGGTATAACACCATTAACATTCTGATACCTATGTATGTATTGATGATGTTAACGGTGATATGTTTGTAAAACTTGTCTGTCAAGTTGGGTATTTTCTTTGTATGCCTGGTCAATTAGGACATATGCATGCGTTGATGTTGTCATTATGTCGAAAAGGTGTTCTGGAAATACTGAAAAAATATTCCAATGGTTTACATCTCATTGAAAGTTGTCTAATAGGTCCTGGTTTTGGACCACAAAACATGTTTTCCCTCAATTGTTTGTAGCTTTGAAGTCCATTGTATGTTAAATGGGTCATGTGTATCGTCGATATCAATATCTGTGGTGTCACTTTCGTCCCCTGAACTGGATGACGAGCTTGAGATATCAGCAACAGCATAGCAGATGTTGTCGCTTTCATATTCAAAACTGTCCGAAAGTTAACTGGTACTTTCACACAATGAATCATATAATTTCGACGCTATTGATATGGAGACTATTGTCTTCTTTCCAGCACAGAAATTTCTTTTTCCGCAAGCTTTAACAACGGGGTATCGTCATCTGTGTCTGTCTTGCTTGCGCCGTAGGTTTTCGAAGTAGTCACATTTGGTCGGCGTAATGATTTTACTTCAGCTAATGTTAGTTCGTCTTCTGTTGAATATATTGCAGTGTCTGTTATTTCATGAGTTACTTTCGATTGCTTATCTTTATCTTCAGCCGCTGAGTTGATGTACATTTCTTCATGTTCCAAGTTATGACGTGTTGCTTTGTCACGTTCGAATATAGGCTGTTCTTGGTCGGTGAGAAGATTAGAAGATATAATTACCTCCTTTTCTTTCTCAACAGCTAAATCATTGTCAACAGATGTATGTTTGTGAATCGTATCGTTTATATCCATTTGAGAACGCGTTTAACTTCCGTCAAAAGCTTTCATATTTTCTGTCAAATCGTTATGCTTTTGCAGTCTCTGATCAATCTACATCATTTTTGATGTCATCTTTCTGACAGTCTGATGATGTCTCACCGTTTAAGTGGACAGTAAGTTGCTCAACCAAACACTGTCTTGACTGTGCACTACTATAACTGCTGTGAACTACATCTGTTTGATTTTCAATTTCCGAATTCGACTCCTTCTTTACATCATCTTCGCCAACTGTTTCGCAAGGTCCACCGACAGTGTTCGTACCACTAGGACTGCGTGCTACTGAACTTCTTGATGGTTTCTGTAAATTTTACATGCACTTCCAATTTTTGTCTCTCGTCATTTTTACTTTCATGGGTGATTCTTTATCGTCAATTGGCGTAATCGGCGTGTTTTCTATTCCATTTTCACAAATTAAACTGCCGTGCGTGGACACCTGTTTCTTTGATAATGTGTTCTCATCTCTATCCACATTTTTCAAGATATTTGACAATTTCATGTACTAAATTGGTACTCTTTTCAACTTCATCTTTTTCCGACAATTTGTCGATAACAGGAGTGTCGACACTGCCTGATTCTTTTTGAATGTCGAGAGCTTGTGATAGTATTTAATCGTCTTTATCGTCAAAGTCTGAGTAGAGGAACGAAATGGTTTGGCTGAAACCATGTCTATTATCAAGATCGCCGTCTCGTGACCACATGATGTATATTGTGTTTGGCACTCCAGCATCAATCATACTATGAAAAAGTGGACGAATGCCTTTATTAATCACTGGGTAGACCGACCAAACGTTTCGTTTCAGCGAAGATGACAGAGAAAGTATGTGAATAAAGGACGACCAACTTCCCTTTGTGCATGTTTCGTTGGCCACACCAAATACAGTTTCTTTCATATTGCCTGTCTCCTCAAATGATTTGCTTTCTTTTGCCGTTAGCAATAGAGCGTGCACATTTTCAGCAGATATTACAAATTCAGGATTTGAAGTAGCTAAGCTTATATGTGGATGTCTAGTGTAGTACTCTGCATTAATGTAGAGCTCTGCAGCTGTGAGTGCTCGGAGACCATCTGCCAACGTTTCATCATCTGCAGCAATAACGATGCTTAACATTTTTCTGATAAACATATAAAAAGTAGCCCATGGTGTAGCATTTCCGTCAGGGTCTCGAGAGTTATAAAGGAGAAAAAAAGTTGACTATGATCAAACCCACAATTTTCGCATTAAAAAGAAAAAGCCCTGCCTACTGAGACTGTTATAACTGCCAATACATTAAAAAAAGTAGATACTTTACCTTTTGTAACCGATAAAAGCATAAAATTCTTATGATTTAAATGTCTTTTTAAGGTCATAGGTATGTCATGGATTTAGGTATGATACGTGCTAAGAGAGTTAAACAAAATTCAAAACTTACATTTATTTTATTTTTTTTGCAATTCTGTCATCTTGGGTGCAGTAGCTTTACTTTATACGTAAAAATAAGCATTATATTTGATATATAACAACATACTTAATTTAAGCTAATCATTTTGAATAAGCATAGCCATTTTTAAAGAGCAACAGGAATGAAAAATTAACATCTTAGACTTATTGGAGACAATCACCATTCCCCTGTGTGTGTCTTGGCTGGATAGAGATGACGTTTGGTAATTGCAGACATTGGGGCGCTATCAGGTAGAAGTACATATTGGTACAAAATTTGATAATCTTAATGTGATTTCGTGAGATAAATTCTTAAAGATAATACATACATGTATAAATAAATTAGGATGAGTAGTCTTTGCCATAACATGTTTGAATATATGTTCATACAGTGCAAAATTCGTTGTATCTTTTTTGATATCTAATTTGTCGTTTCTTAGTCGTAAGGATTCAAGAACCTTTAAATGCTATTTACATGTATAAACAATAAAGTAATTTTCAAGCAGTGAGCTCTATTGGAATCAGAAAAAAAATGCATATTCGGCTGGAAACCTTTTGTTTTAATAATTTACTATCATTAGTGATATTTGACCCGCATAAATATATGTCTATTGAAGATTGGTGATTTTAAACATGAAGGTATCACTGTTATTCTTTAAGAAATGTTCAGTAGCTTCAGAATATATCATATATGTATATATACGTTCCTGGTAACAGTGAGATCTGTTTATGAAAATCATGAAGTTATCACTTATTTATCACTTATATTAAAACATAATTTTCAAACAGAACACAATTTAGATGCATAAAAGAGAACAAGTATAGGTGTTCACTTTCAAGATTAAGAACATCTTCGCAAAGTTTATTTATAGAAACTGGACGTTACGAGAATAGCGCGCGAGAAGAACTTCTATGTAAATCATGTAAAATTAGAAAAGTAGAAACCGAATTTCACTTTATTTTAGTGTGTCCTAAATATCGCGAATTGAGAACAAAAAATTCGCCAGCATCATGAGCATTTTGTCATTGGCCATCGATAAATAAATTCGATCACTTATGAATCCCGCGTCTAAAAAATCACTTTGTAATTTATCGAAATATATATATTTCGCAAATAGAATAAGAATTTCATAATTTGTGCATTTACCTCCATATAATACTCTATGCTATTAATTTGAAATGATAAAATAAAGACAAAGTGTGCAAAATACTATGTATGGTTTAAGTCAATTTAACTTGTTTTTCTCTCTTCTGAAAACACGTTTTCATGCACTTGCTACTTAATTATATATGTTTTTGCTATAAAATTTGTAAAAAATTCATGAACAATATACTTATGTTATGTTATTTCAACAAATTTCAAATAAAAACGGCAGAATAGCATATCTCCCGGGAATCTTTTTAGTTATATATATACCGCGCAAAAACTGCATCATTACCTTGTTTATTCATGGTTCATGATGGATTCATTTCCATGCATTAAATGTGCCAATGAGTGTGAAAATGATACGTGTATAGAATGTTCTAATTGTAAAAATTGGATTCATCAAAAATGTGCCGAATTGTTTAAGGACTCTTGGCAAGCAAAAGTTTAAGTTACATTTGTTCCGTAAGTTCGGAATACAACGCCACCACAGACGCTTGGGGTTTGGAGCTCAAAACGCCTTTAAAATCCAAATAAAATGCATATTTGTCAATCCCAGGACATGTACTGATCATATATATCAAAAAATCTTAATATATGCCGTTTTGAAAAAAAATCATATTTCAACATCTATAATAATACACAAGATAAAAATGTTCGCCGGAAAAAATCCGCACCCCTACCGTCATAATCACCATGTATTTTAATCCATTTCCAATATTTTCACATAATCCTTTGGTCCATCGACACAGAAGATATAATTCTTCACGATGATGGTCAATTTTAAACTTCAACGGTAATATAAACAACGCAACAGCCGAAATAAACATCAATATCCTCGCCGTTTTTTTTCAACGACAAAAACTTTCGATAAATTCAATGGACCAGACGGCTATGAACGAAGCTATCCGATTATGTGGTTCCCAAACTTAAAAGCGCTGCGCATTTTGCACACGGCAAAGCTGGGGCCACATAATCGGATAGCTTCGTTCATAGCCGTCTGGTCCATTGAATTTATCGAAAGTTTTTGTCGTTGAAAAAAAACGGCGAGGATATTGATGTTTATTTCGGCTGTTGCGTTGTTTATATTACCGTTGAAGTTTAAAATTGACCATCATCGTGAAGAATTATATCTTCTGTGTCGATGGACCAAAGGATTATGTGAAAATATTGGAAATGGATTAAAATACATGGTGATTATGACGGTAGGGGTGCGGATTTTTTCCGGCGAACATTTTTATCTTGTGTATTATTATAGATATTGAAATATGATTTTTTTTCAAAACGGCATATATTAAGATTTTTTGATATATATGATCAGTACATGTCCTGGGATTGACAAATATGCATTTTATTTGGATTTTAAAGGCGTTTTGAGCTCCAAACCCCAAGCGTCTGTGAACGCCACAGCTGCTCTGGGAAGTTGAGTACATAGTTCTTATTTTTGTTATATGCCTGTCATTGCTTTACTGTTTTACCTTTACAATTACACTTCCTTACACTATTCTTGATCTTTAATTATTTATCATTCGATTTACTTTGATATATTTATATATCGTTTCATTGCATATAAACGAAATCCAAATACTTTACATCAATTCATATTTTGCTCTGAGAAACATTAATCATGATTTTCAGTGGTTGGTTTCGATAGGACTAAAAGTGATAAGTGTGAGATAAATGTTTATCATTTTAACTGACGGTCATTTATTGATACATCGATCTTTTTCGAATTTCACAATATTTTGGACCGTGTTTAAAATATGTGCGTGTCATAGTTAATCCATCAAATTTACTACTGACAGTACAATTCAGACATCTCGGAATGGAAACACTATTTTATGACATGCATTTTGATTTTGAAATTACTCATTACCGGTATATATGAAATAATTTTCTTAAATGTTTTTATATGTACGTCATCATTCATAATTTAAACTTATAAACTATTAATACAAGAAGGATTGATCATTTAGATATGAAATGAATAAGACATAATATCCAGCTACATAAAAAATACATCCCATGCATACTAGTAAAATGTGACTCCCGTGAAGTGGAAGGGCTTTTTGTGAAACGTTTCTAAAACAAAGTATATACACTTATAAATCTTGTGTAGTATGCGGGACTCAGAAGAACAACTATCATAGTTTTAGTTTATTTATTTAATGGACTTTTGCAAAGAAAGCAAAAATACAGGCTCTTTAACATCAAGCAAAATATAAATAAAATAAAAATATTCATAACTAGAACTATCACTAAATGTGATTAATACCCCCGCAAGACAGCTTCGGATATGAGGATGTTATTAGTAACAGAATACCTTGTAAAAGAATTAAAATAGAGTTATGGTTGTGGGCAATTAAAGATAGATGTGGTTCTTGTATGTTGCATTTCCCTTCAATGTGGTTGGCCATTGATGAAGTTTTATTGAATTACTCTGTAATAAGTCCAGAAAGACAAGGAAAAGGAACAAAGTGCAATAACTCTATAAATACTGAAGATGGAATTATAGTTCTTGTGCACTGCACTTACTCTCATTGTGCTTGACCATTGCATGAAGTTGTACTGAATTCCAACTACCAGTTTTCAAGTTATGTACTGAACAAAAAAGTAACAATGGGCAATAACTGTAAATAGTCCAAATAGAGTTATGGTTCTTGTGCACTGCATTTCATCTCAATGCCCTTGATCATTGTATAAAGTTTCATTGAATTCCAACCATTAATTTTCAAGTTATGCACTGGACAATTAAAAGTAACAAAGGGCAAAATCTTTTAAATAAGTCAAGAAAAAAGTTATAGTTTCTGTGCACTGCACTTCCTCTCCATATACTTGACCATTGTATGAAATAGTATTGAATTCCAACAAGCAGTTTTCAGGTTATGCTCTGGACAAGAAAAAAGCAATGGAAAAGTAACAAAGGGCAATAACTCTATAATTACTCTTGACAGAGTTACAGTTCTTGTGCCCTGCATTTCCTCCTATTGTGCTTGACCATTGTATGAAGTTGTTTTGAATTCCAACAAGTATGTTTTAAGTAATGCTCCGGACAAGGATAAGTATGAAAGGGCAATAACTCTGTAATTTGTCAAAATGGAGTTATGGATCTTGTGCACTGCACTTCCTCTTAATGCCCTTGACAACTGTATAGTTATATTGAATTCCAACAAGTAGTTTTAAAGTTATGCTCTGGACAAGGAAAAATAACAAAGGGCAATCACTCTGTAATTAGTCAAGATGGAGTTATGGTTCGTGTGCACTGCACTTCCTCGCAAAGTGCTTAACCATTGTATGAATTTATATTGAATTCCAACCATTAGTCTTCAAGTAATGCTCCGGACAAAAAAGCAATGGAAAAGTATCAAAAGGCAATAACTCTATAATTAGTCAAGATAGAGTTATGGTTCTTGTGCACTGCACTTCCCCTTATTATGCTTGACCATTGTATGAAATTGTTCTGAATTCCAACAAGTAGTTTTAAAGTTATGCTCCAGACAAGGAAAAGTAACAAAGGGCAATTACTCTGTAATTAGTCAAGATGGAATTATGGTTCTTGTGCACTGCACTTTCTCTCAATGTGCTTAACCATTGCATGAAGTTATATGAATTCCACCTTTTAGTCTTCAAGATATGGTCCAGACAAAAGAAAGCAATGGAAAAGTAACAAAAGGCAATAACTCTGTAATTACTTTAGATAGAGTTATGGTTCTTATGCACTGCACTTCCCCTTATTGTGCTTGACAATTGTATGAATTTGTTTTGAATTCCAACCAGTAGTTTTCAAGTTATGCTCCGGACAAGGAAAAGTAATAAAGGGCAATAACTCTGTAATTAGTCAAGATGAAGTTATGGTTCTTTTACACTGCATTCCTCTCAATGTGCTTGACCATTGTATAAAGTTATATCTAATTCCAACCATTAGTCTTCAAGTTATGCTCCGGACAAGGAAAATGCAACGGACCGCTGGACAGACCAACCACCAGGTGACTCCTATATAGCCACCCCCCCACCCAACTTCGTTTTGGGGGTATTATGACAAATCATTTCTTCTACATGTAAATGAAGATGTCAAATTTATTAATGCATGCAAACACATGAGTTATACAACCCAACATACCTACATTAATACGAAAAGTGTTGTAAGTAAATTTCAAACTAAATATATCATTTTATATTCCAGATATTTGTGAAAATGAAAAGAAAATTTCAAACATGTATGTAAATGCACATTTCTCAAACACTATATTATAACTTTTTCATTAAATAAACCTTTTCTAGCATATATAGATAGTTAAAAGAAATATTGTAAAATGTTTTTCTAATATAACTGAACCCCTTAAAAAGAAGTGTTGTAAATCATGTAAGATACATATAAAAAGTAACTTATGTAACATGGTTGGGAACATACATTACAGCATCTCATTTGCATTATATATATTTAAAACCTATATGATTTCCTAACTTAGTCATACATATGGTATTATCAATCAGCAATATCTACATCTAATTAGGCAGTTCTACACATTTTGAACATATCATTTTTTACATTAAGAATAGGAAAAATATTTTTGATGACATTTTCACATGTATGAAATGTTTCACAATGTATATCTTAATAGTTTTTTTTAGTAGATACAGGGTAATCTATATTACAAACAAGAGGGCCATGATTGCCCTGAAAACGCTCACCTGTATATAGGCCCCTGGGCCTGAATGCCAATTTTAAACCAGGAGCTTTGATTGAAACAAACTTGGTAGACAGCCATTAGATGTTTCATGATAAATATCTAAGCCCTGACTCTTTGGGGTTTTTATAAGAAGATTTTTAAGTTTTTACTTTTACATATAGGAAAAAACAATGACCCCCCCCCCCCCCAAGGAGGGGCCAATTTTGACCCCAGGCCTTTTATTTGAATGAACTTGGTAGACACTAACTAGAATATATTTCGTGCTTAGTATCTAAACCGGTTTTTTATAAGGAGATTTTTCACACATATACACATATAAGGAAAATCAATGACTCCTGGGGTGGGGCCAATTTAAACCCAAGGGCCCTTTATATTTGAACAATCTTGGTGTGTAACCCATTATAAGATGTTTCATGCTAAATATCTTAGCTTAAGCTCTTTGGGGTTTTTAAAAGAAGATTTTTTAGTTTTTACTATATACATTGTACATATAGGGAAAAACAATGACCCCCTTGGGCGGGGCCAATTTTGACCCCAGGGCATTTATTTGAACAAACTTCCTAGACACGCATTAGAAGTTGTTTCATGCTTAATAACTAAGCTCTAGCTATTTGGGGTTTTTAAAAGAAGATTTTTTAAGTTTTTACTATATACAAATTAGGAAAATCAATGACCCCCCGGGGTGGGGCCAATTTTGACCCAAGGGCATCTTTTTTACAAACTTGGTAGACACTGACTAGGTGATGTATCATGCCAAATATTTAAGCTCTAGCTCTTGCTGTTTTCTCAAAGAAGATATTTTAAGTTTTTTCTTTTGGTTGCCATGGCAACCAGAGTTCTGCTTGGAATTAAATTCTTTGAACAATTTTTAAAGTTGACAACCAAAGAAACATTCCTGTGAAGTTTGGATGAAATTGGCTAAGTGGTTTATGAGGAGATGTCGTTTAAAGTAAAAGTTAATGGACAGACGGACGCCGGACGAAAAGCGATCACAAAAGCTCTCCATGTCACCAAGAGCTCGCCCTGTTGTAACATATTCATACGTCAAATTACAAATAGAGAGATCAAAGTTACTAATCATATAGTTTCATCCTATTTGAGATATATTGTGTGACAGAATTCATGGTATCAGATTTGAAGTGAATGTTCATTATGACATCAATTACCATGTAAAGTATGACCCCCTTAAAAAATATACTAAAACTTAAGAGAAGGCCGGAAACTCCAGATTCAAGCCTACCAGCAAGGGATTCATTTCCCGGGCCGTTGTGAAACCAATTGTCATGTTAACATTCGAGATGCGGAATTTTCTAACGTTTATACCTAAAACCTGTCACGAAATCATAGTTAAGAATAGCAATACCACTCATATGCTATTTTAAGATGATTTTTCAGCATTTAAATATTTATTGATTTTAACTCTCAACTATTAACAATAAATGGTCAAAAAATTATTTAAGAAGTTCATAGTCAATTGACTGTATACTGTACATTCAAACATTGTAGTTTTATTTTCATTTTTGTCTTTTATTTAGTTTCAGTTCATTACAAATATTAATCATTGTATATATTAAGAAAACAAAAAGTTTCAGGGTTCCTATGCTGAATCAAGGTCAGTCACATTTGTCAAGAAACCACTCCATTGCTGGTGGGCGAATTGTATTTGGAGTATCATTTTCAAAACTATAATTTCTTTCTACAGACAAAACATTTGAATATTGAGTCAAATTTTGGTATGCTTCCAAATTCTGAATCTTCTGATGGAACCCACTTTTGGTGAAACGCTTTCTGAAATCTGGACATTTTCTAAAGAACAACCTGTGGTTAAGGATTATCCATAAGACTATAAATGGCCTATAACCTGTTTCTTTATCGAAGTCTTTTGGATAGGTGTACACCATATGATTTGAAACAAGAAGAACATCTTCAACAGGACTGTATATCACATACTGAAAAGTGCTTCTATCAATGTAGATTGAAGGAATACAATGTCCCATTGTTTTATGCCTGTTGAATTCAGTAAAAGCAAACACAACTGCCTGAGTAGAAACTTGATTAAGTGCCTGAATTAATCCACTAAATTCCATCTCCATGTTTGTTTGATCTCCAGGACTTTCACCCTTTTCTTCAGTGGATTCCTTGTATTGGTTTTCTTCCTCATCGTCACTATCTTTATAAGCTTTCTGTGTTTCTATTTCCTGATTCCCATCATAATTTTTTACAGTCACTGATACAGAATCTCCTTTGGCTGGGTTCCCTGCTAAAATATCAAGTTCTCCATACCAAGTATCTTTTGTACCTGAAAAAGAAAACAGTCAAGCAATATCATCAAAGCAGAGATGGGAGGGTATGATACCTTGCATTGACCCTATGCTAAAATACTGAGCAATATGTTATTGGTGTTTCAAAATATAAGGCATGGAAAAAGTTGTGACAAAAACTGTAACATTCTCTAAATGTACAAACTTCATTTAGGGCCATACTTCCTACAAAATGCTTGATTGAATGTCCCCCCATGACTAGGTTCATGTTGATAAAGAAATATTGTAAGTATTAAAGCAATATTTCAATGGAGTTTGACAATACAAGCTTTGAAACAAGAGCAACATTGTGACAACAACTGCCCCTAACAAAAGCTTTTGGTGGGGATTTGGGCATTAATTTAATGCACAACACCCAGAATCACACTGATGAACATTTGGGCCAAGTTATATTATCTCAGGACAAGAGTTTTCGAAAGAGAAAAAGACCTTATGGCTGAGAGCAATTCTAAAACGTAACATTAAAATTCCTCCATGCATGTAGAAGATATGCTCTGGACAATATTTGAATATTTTATTATTTCTAATGACCTTGACCTTGCAAATATTGACCTAAATGTGCCAGTTCTAAAGTCATAAAAGTTACCATTTGTGTTACAATCCATCAATAAATGATGACTAAATGGTCCCTACACTAATCATGAACTATGACCTCTATGTGTGACCTTGACATTGGTTGCATTGGCCTGACTTTTGCGCATAACACTCAGCCTCACAATGGTAAACATTTGTGCCCAGTTATACTAAAATCCCCTTAAGTTATGAATGTAGAAGTTTTTCCCCGAATAAGGTTTTTTTAAATTAGCTCTAAAAGTGGCCTTGACCTTTGATCTAGAGACCTGAATCATGCATGGAGCAATACATCTGATGGTGGTGAACATTTCTAAAAAAGAATTATAAATATTCTTCCATAGATGTAGAAGATATACTCCAGACAAAATCTGGATATTTCATCAACTTTAGTGCCCTTAACCTTGCATATATTGACCGTCACAGCTGTAGTCATGATAATGACCATTTGTGTTACAATCCCTCAATAAATGATGACTAAATGGTCCCTATACACATCTTCATATATTTATCTGAACTTTGACCTCTATGTTTGACCTTCACCTTGGGCGCAGGGACCTGAATTTTATATGTGACACTTTGCATCACATTGGTGATTGTTTGTTTGTATCATTTTACGCCTTTTCCCAACAGTATTTCAGTCATATAGGCGGGTAGTTTCCTAACCATCATTCCTGGAGAGTTACACCAGTACTAGACTACCTTCTTCTGTGCTAAACTACCAAAGCATCTCCCGGGGATCGAACCCACGCCAGAGAGGTAAATGGATTAGAAGTCATCGCCTCTAACCCCTCGACCACGGAGGCGGTAACACATTGATGAACATTTGTGCCAAGTTATATTGAAATCCCTTTTTGCATGTAGAAGTTTTGCTACGGACAAGCGTTTTGCCATGGGCTCTAAGTATGACCTTGGAATTTGACCTAGAGACTTGGTTCACGAGCGTGACATGGCTTCTCATAGAGGTGAACATTTCAATAAAGTTTCATTAAAATCCCTCCATGAGTATAGGAGATCTGCTCTGGACAAAATTAGAACAAATTCTGAATATTTCATCATCTTTAGTGACCTTGACCTTGCATAATTATATTGACCTAAATTACATGTGTTACAGCTGCAGTCTATGATAATGACCATTTGTGTTACAATTCCTCCAAAAATGATGACTAAACCGTCCCTTTACACATTTTCATCTGAACTTTGACCTATATGTGCAATCTTCACCTTGGCCGCAAGGAGCTGAATATTTGACATAACACGCCAGGGCATTCCCATAATATGTTCCGTTTTTCAAACGGGCATATAAAAAAAGTCATAAAAACCTTAAACATTTATATGCACTGCCAATGCTGCTGCCAAGGTTAAGTAAGATAGCTCCCCTTTTCTTCAAACAGTGCTATTTAAACTAAAACTACCACTGAAGGTGATTAATACCCCTGAAACATACACTTGACATTGAATATGTGGTCATGTTTCCAACATCTTCATGCCAAAGCACACCATTTTGAGCTGAAATTGTCAATGTAGACAAAACTGAACCAATGAATAAGATATAATGTTGTTGGAAGCACTAAAACTTAAGGCAGCATACAAACATTACCATAATGATAAAGAAATCATGACATATTCCAACATTCAATCAAATTTCTTCAGAAATGTTAAAAGTAGTTCACTCTACAGTCACTAGATTTTAATGCCATTTTGCAATACAAGTCTATGTTCAAGGACAAACTAGAAGATGCTTTCTAAAAAGCGCTTGTCTCCCCCTCCACAGCTCCCTTTTGACCTGAAAAGTAGCAGGGATGATTTACATATCAAAACTTAAATTACAATATCAAGTTTCTAGGTTCTAACTGAAATAGATCTCAAAATCTTGATAGGAAACAATTTTTGGACTTCGGGTCTAGGACAAATTAAACTGTAGTTATTGAGCAGAAACAATTTCCGTATATAGGCCCCTGTGACCTTGACCTTTGATCGCAATATCAGTAGGTGTCTGGCTCTAAATGAGGACAATCATTAAATCAAGTTTAAAGACTCTAGGTCAAATGGACTCTAGTGCATGATACAGCATATCAACTACATACAACAAAAAAACAACATAATAATACAGGCTGGATGTTACAAAATGATATGATGATACAATAATCTCTATTTCAGTATGTTAAGCAACGCAACAGACCTGAACAAGAGCTGTCAAGCAAAGTGATGAATGCCCCTAAAGTTTTTCAGCAAGGTATAAAGAAATGTAAAGAGAGTAAAAGTAACTAATTGCTTAATATTCTTTTTGTGAAATGAAGTGTTATTAAACTTGAAGCTGATATAGTAGACATTTATGCCAAATTCTAAAATCCTTCCATGCATGACAAAGTAACAGTACGGACATAATTGTGTGAACCTATAAACTGTATTTGTGATTAATGTTAGTGTGACCATGACCTTTGAGGTTGGAACGTGATTCTTTTACGCAACATATCGTCTTAATGTGGTAGACATTTATGCCACATTATTTTAAAGGCCTTCCATGCATGATAAAGTTACAGCCCGGACACGATTGTGTGAACCTATTAATTCTAATTGTGATAATGTGAAACTTCAAAATGTTAGTGTGACTTTGGACGTAATTCTTGGAGGCGACACATCACCTTGATGTGGTAGACATTTATGCCTAGTTATTTAAAATTCCTTCAATGCATGACAAAGTTACAGCCCGGACACGAATGTGTGTACCTATAAACTCTAATTGTGATAAAGTGAACTTCAAAATGTTAGTGTGACTGACCTTGGACATAATTCTTTGACGCGACACATCATCTTGATGTGGTAGACATTTATGCCAAGTTATTTAAAATTCCTTCGATGCATGACAAAGTTACAGCCTGGCCATGAATGTGTGTACCTATAAACAAACTCTAATTGTGATAAAGTGAACCTCAAAATGGTAGTAAGCCCTTGACCTTTGAGGTAGGGACAAGATTATTGAAAGCGACACATCATGTTGATGTTGTAGACATTTTTGCCAAGGCTTTTTAAAATCCTTCTATGCATGACAAAGTTACAGCCCGGACACGATTGTGTGTACCTATTAATTCTAATTGTGATAATGGGAAACTTCAAAATGTTAATGTGACCTTGACCTTTGAGGTAGAGACGTAATTCTTGAACGCGACACATCGTCTTGATGTGGTAGACATTCATGCCTAGTTATTTGAAAATCCTTCAAAGCACGACAAAGTTACAGTCTGGACACGAATGTGTGTACTTATTTACTCTAACTGCGATAATGTGAAACTTCAAAATGATATTGTGACCTTGACTTTTGATGTAGGGACGTTGTTCTTAGATGCAACACATCGTGTTGATGTGGTTGACATTTGTGCCAAGTTATTTCCAAATCCCTCAATATATGACAAAGATACAGTCCGGACACAATGAAGTGGGGATGCACAGACAGACGGTGCGATTATATCATGCCTCCCTTCCAGGCATAAAAATATGTGACTGCACAAAAACTTTTATATAAAATCTGGACAAGGACGCCGACGTGAGTAGGAGAGCTCTCCATACACTTTGTATAGTCAAGTAAAAAATACATAAAAGACAAGACAGCAGCTTTCCTACATTCAATTGCAATTTGAAACAATCATAACTAGAACTGCCACTAACATGGCGTGAATACCTTTGATAACACTTTGTAAGAATCAACAGTGGCCATTTAGAGCTCAAGGACAACCTCCCTGCCAAATCTGAGGTCACTTAGCCAGTGCATTGCTAAGTTATGTATTCTACATGATTCAAATGTGAAAATGTCAAAATCAATACACTGTGGACAGGCATTCTTAAGCATTTGAGCAGACAAGCTTATTAAAGTAAAAATCCCTGTGACCTTGACCTTTGACACAGTCACCTAAAAATCAATAGGGGTCATCTACTATAGTCTCAATACCAAATATGAAGACTGTTGACCAAAGCATTCTTATGCAATTGAGCAGAAAATCGTTTTTTAAGTCAAGGCCACTGTGACCTTGACCTTTGAGCCAGTCCCTCAAAATCAAAAGGGGTCACCAAATTGTCATGATCAACCTCCATGCCAAATATGAAGACTGTGGGTCAAAGGTTTCTTAAGTTATTGGGCGGACAAACTTTTTTAAGTCAAAGTCCCTGTGACCTTGACCTTTGACCAAGTGACCTCTAGATAATATGACTAACCTCCATGCCAAATATGAAGACTGTTGGTCAAAGGAATCTTAAGTTATTGGGCAGACAAGCTTTTTTTTAAGTCAAGGCCCCTGTGACCTTGATCTTTGACCCAGTGACCTAAAAATTGATAGCCCCTGTGACCCCGACCTTTGACCTGGTGACCTCAAATCAATAGGGGTCATCTAATGGTCATGGCCAACCTCCATGGCAAATATGAAGACTGTGGGTCAAAGGAATCTTTAGTTATTGGGTGGAAAAGCTTTTTTTAGTCAAGGCCCCTGTGACCTTGATCGGGTGACCTCAACATCAGTAGGGATCATATACTAATCATGACCAATTAAGTACCAAATATGAAGACTGTGTGTCAAAGGAATCTTAGGTTTTTGGGCGGACAAGAAAAAACCAATGGACGGCCGCACAGGGAGACGTCCACACGGCTTGACGGATGAGCTGATTCCAGTTTACCCCCCCTTACAACTTCGTTGTGGGGGGTTATAATTATATACAACTTACCTATCCACATGGTTTCATTGTCTGGCAGTTTTTCTTTACATCCACATGGACAGCTTCGAAAGCTCTTTTGTTTACTAGTGTAAGCTTTTCCTGCCAACTTTGAAATAAGATGAATTCCAAGACCAACTTCAAGTTCCCCTTCATCTCTTGACTTCTTGATAACTTCTCTAAGTGCATTTAAATTTGTATCAGTCAGAAATCTATTTAGATGTTCTATTGCCTTCTTAATACCTGTGTTGCTGAAATCTATCTAAAAAAGAAATAAGAACGCCCCAAAATATTACAAAGTCAGTGGGTGTCTTTACAGTACTACTGTGAGTTTTAACAACAGAATCACGTTTTTTGATGAATGAAACTGTTATGCAGCACCTGCCATTCTTAAAATGTAAAAGAAACTAATAGAGATAATCCCTTACATTTTGAAAGGATGAAGCCAGCCAAACTATCAACCTTGTTATTTAAAGAATTGAGCATAATGTGTTTTCCCAGGTGTTTAAACACACATGGTTGATAAATCAATTACAGCTAAGTGAAAGATGCCAATTCTGAGTCAGGCCAGAAGGGATTAAACCAGAAAGTGTTAATTTGCTCTTTTATATATACTGAACAATGAATGTCAAAATGGCTTTTAAAAGATTATTTGTTATTACCAAAATACTGAACTTTTTATGCATGTAAATTTCTTACAATTAAAATTAAGAGTGAAATTGTACATGTAGTTTGTATATAAAATGCTTTACTTTATCAACAAGAGCAATCGCAAGCCGGGGCCACGCTCGACTGTCCTTTATTTCTGCCGAGGCTTTTTTTTGGTGATAGTCATTTGAAGATCAAAGCCAAATTTGAATTTCTTAATATGACAGTTAAGGGCTACATGCAGTTATGTCAAAGTATGAACCAAATCTATCCATAAATAACAAAGTTTGTGTTTAATGTCATAACTGTTGTTTTGTCCCAGTATTAATCAAGTTCATCCATTATTAAAAGTTACACAAATTCTAGCAAAATTCAATGTTATGACTGTCCAAGGTCATACATAAATTATGCAACATGTCAGTTTTGTCATAAGTGTTGTTTTGTCCAAGTATCAATCAAATCTGTCCATTAATAACAAAGTTACACCATTTTCAGCAAAATTCAATAACATGACCTTGACAGTCAAGGTCATTTCAACGTCAACATATTGCATTTATCATCAAGTGTTGTTAAGTGCAAGTATCAATCAAATTCAACAATTAATTACGAAGGTATGCCATTTTTGCAACATTCAAGGCCTAAAATAAAATTTAATTTGTTTCCCCTTCCCTAGCTACCCAACAAATTTGCCCCTACCCAAAAGATTTTTAGGGGATGAAAGTTTTTCTTTCTTTTAGAGTGAGTACAATAGGTACAATCTAATCTGATATTTTAGACAGCTAGCATAGTTAATAAATTGTTGCATATGTCAGTTGTGAATATGGTAATGCATTTACATACGTAATTATACTATTGCACTTAATAAATTAATTTCAATAGTTCATTATACATATATGCAGATTATTTATTATTATGCACATATAAAAAGTAATAATTTACTACCTACCTACCCAACCCTAATTTTAATGAGTCGGGAAGGGGAAACAAACAATTTTATTTTTGTCCCAATAATAAGACCTTGATTGTCAAGTCTTTTCAAGGTCAAGGTCACCATAAATTTTGCAACATGTCGGTTTTGTCATAAGTTTTGTTTAGTCTATGTATCAATTATTAATCTGTCCGTTAATAACAAAAATACACCAATTTTAGCAAACTTCAGTAACATGACCTCGACGGTCAACATTATTACAGACAGAAAAATAACACTTTAAAAAAGTTTTGTGAGAAACCTAGAGCTTAGATACTTGTTGTGTAGCATCCGCTAGTAGACCTCTAGCATGATTGTTCAAATTGTGGCAACAGGGTATATTGGCCAAGCCCTGGGGGGTCATTAATTTTGTTTTTACACTGGCAAATATTGGAAAAACTTTATAAATCTACTTGCGATCACATTGCATTTTCACAAATGCATTCTTGTTCATGATTTTGTTTGCACTCGAAATCTCAACCCAGGGTACATTTTCCAGGTGAGCGATTCAGGGACACTATGGCCCTCTTGTTGTATTATATTCACGTTCATCATACATGTTATCTAAAATGCTTCAATCCAAGGCTTAACTCCGGCTTTCCATGTATCAGTAACTCACATTTTAAAAGCAAATGTACAATTTGAAATATCCTGACCTTGTCGGTCTCATCCTCTGTTTTCTCTTCTTGAAAATTTTTCTGTTTGGCTGAATGATCACCCATACATGAAGCTCCTGCAGTCTCCTGTTCACTGTGCAAATCCTCAGTATCTGTTACTTCGGTCTCATGTACATCAGATTTCTTATTTTTCAATATTCTTTCTTGTGCTTCAGTATCACTGCAATTGCTCAATTTTCTTTTCAACATCTTTTTTTCCTGAAAAGTTGCAAAAAGTTTTCATTAAAAGCATTTTTAGTACAACAACAGGTAGAGTGAGTTTGGCTAATTTCGTACTGTTTTGCATGTAACTTCATGTGCATTACTTCTCCCTGGCTTGATACATAATTAATATTAATGCGGCAGCATGTCTATGAAACATCGAAGAACTATCTAAGGGTATTTGTAAACAGCTATGTGTTTGATTGGCTTATCATTGTATGACGTCTTAATTTCCGATTGGTAGAGGTTGTTTAATTTGTACAGTGGCTAATTTCGTACATTCCATACACTAAATGGTTTTTCCTCTCTGTCTTAAAAAATCTCCCATTTTTATATAATTTATATAACCATTTTGATAAAGAAGTATAATTTATCAATCACTTTGAGTACAATAATACATGAGCACAATGAGGAAAGAGAGACCATTCAGTGGTAATTTACTCCAGTAATTTCTTTTGATGTAAATCAAGCGGAAAGATTTTTACCTTGTCCATGAAACTCAGAGCTATCATTTGAGTGATTAGCTAGCTTCTATTAATAAGGGACATAATCTATGAAATATTAGCATTAGAGTACAGTGCTGAATGACATGTGTGATAATGATTAAGGAACCCTAGTATCTTATTTTGACAAAATTGCAAATTTCTGCTAGCCGTCACTGGCATCTTGCTTATACTGTGCATTACAACTACATTTGTATGTTCATGGCATTTGTACAGCATTTACATGGCAATCAAAGGGCTTGCTAATGGAGTTTATATACGATCATACAGCATCTTTAGTGCTTTCGGGGGGGGGGGGGGGGGTACTATAATGACGGCACTCTTGCCAGGTTCACATTGCATCCTGAGTCACCCTGGAAACGCCATAGTCGTATAAAGAACCATTTAGACATTCTACAAACACCCTAGGGTTGCCATACAGTCATCAATTACATGCAAAACAATTTTTGTGCATTTATACTGTGACTGCATGGCATCCATAGAAGGTTCATAGTACCTGCTTGGGGTGTTCACCTGGGTTCCTAACTCAACTTCTAGGTCCTTAAGCAGTCATTGAATTACACTAGCCCGACCTTATTTTCACTGGCCATGGGCCATCGGGCTAGTGCTAAATTCGATGACTGCCTAGGGCATTCGGTAATGAAAAAAGTATGGTCAATGTTAAAGTCTTCAGACAAGAACAGCAATAAAAAAAAATAAACATGAAAAATAACAAAAGGCTATAAGTAAATAATTATGAAGAGAAAACTTCTTGTTATTATGCTCTGCACAACTCCTCCATGAAATCTACCCATCTATGATGTTGCAAAATGGTATCTTAAATACTGTTAAGTGCTATTGCCTTGACAAATTATGAATGCAAAATAAAAAGGGCAATAACTACAAGATAATGAAACTGAGAGTTGTATACTCTTGAATACTGTAGTCTTCCTTACTAAGATGCATCCAAATTATTATCTTTAAAAGACAAAAATATGGAAGAAAAGTATCAAAGGGCAATATTATAAAAATAATGAAATGAAGAGTTATTATTCTTTAGCAATAAACTCCTCCACAATAAGATCTATCTGTCTATGAATTTTCAACTTGATATCTCAAATACTGTTTCAGTTGTGGTGTAGACAAATATCAAGCATGAAAAAAACAAAGGCCAAGAACTCAAAAATTATAGAGTATAGTTATCATTCTTGTGAAATGCTCTCCTAATGAATTAAAATCTGTGAAACTATAAAGTTTTAAGTTGTCAACTCAATACTTCTGAGTTAAGCCGGTCATGATGAAAATTAAGCATGAAACTAATAAAGGGCAATAACTCAAAATTAAAGAGGGTACAGTTATCATTCTTGTGCACTACACTCCACCTCAATAATAAAGATTTATCCACTATGAAGTTTCAGATTGCTATCTCAAAGACTTTTCGAGTTATGCTTCACTCAGGACAAAAATTAAAAATGAAAGATAACAAAGGGTAATAACTGAAAAAAATTTAAAGGGTAGAGTTAACGTTCTTGTGCAATGCATTTCCCCTGAATGAGATCTATCAGAGCTGATCATATCTCAAAGAGTTTATGATTTATAAATGCTCTGGATGGAAAAAAACAAAGGGCAATATCTCAAAAAGGTAGTAGTCAGACTTTATTCTCTCTCTTACCAGTTCCTCCCCTGACGTGTCCTCCCTGACGGTTCTCTCCTTATTTTGGAGGAGAACCGTCTGCATATTTCCAAATAATTATACAGTTCCTCCCCATTCTTATTTTTATTTAAACATTATTATTACAGTATTAAGATGATAAATAAATGGGTAAACTTAATATTAAATGATATAAATTAGAAGGAAAAATACTTTATTGAAGTATTTATATGTTTTATTCAAGTTTCAATTTTGTTATTATCAGCAACAATAAATGGGTCAGTTTATTATCATTGATATACATTAGAGAAAAAATATTTTATTGTTTGTTTGTTTGTTTTGATTGGGTTTTATGTCACACTGACACAGTATAGGTCATTTCGCGACGTTCCACAGTATACTTTTCAATGTGTTTAGTCATTGAAAATAATTAATGAATAATTTACTTGATTAGGATAATCATAAGATATAAATTATTGTGTTGTTGTTGTTTTTTGTTGTTGTTTTTTTAATAAATAAGAATAAAAATTGTAAGCAAGAAATGAATAATGAATTTAAATTGCCGAATTTTATACTTTTGTACAATGAACTAGAACTCCGAAAGTCAGATGTGTCACTTGTTAACAATATAGTTTAGGAGAAATGGCCAGGACAAAAATGAAATATGAAAACTAACAAAGTGCAATAACTCAAAAAATAATAAGTGCAGAGCAGCAGTTTCTGTGCACTGCACTTCTTATCAATAAGATCTATCATTCTATGAAGTTTCAAGTCCATATCATTTATAATTTATGAGAAATAGCCTGGATAAAAATAAAGTATGAAAATTAATAAAGGGTAATAACTCACAAATAAGAAGTGCAGAGTACCGGTGCTTGTACACTGGACTTTATCTTAATGAGATCTATCATCCTATGAAGTTTCATGTTCATAGCTTTCATACTTGAGGAGAAATACCAGGACAAAAATAAAGTAAGAAAATCAACAAAGGGCAATAACTCAAAAAATAAGAAATGCAGAGTATCAGTTCTTATGCACTTCACTTTTTCTTAATGAGATCTATCATCCTATGAAGTTTCATGTCCATAGCTTTTATACTTTCTGAGAAATGGACCGAACAAAAATTAAGTATGAAAATTAACAAAGGGCCAAAACTCAAAAAATAAGAAATGCAGAGTACCGATTCTTGTGCACTGCACTTCTTCTTAATGAGATCTATCATCCTATGAAGTTTCAAGTCCATAGCTTTTTAAGTTGAAGAGAAATGGCCCCGACAAAATTAAAGTATGAAAATTAACAAAGGGCAATAACTCAACAAGAGCACCGCTAGGCGGAGCATTATATGCCCGAAAGTGTTTGTTTTTTTTAGTAAAGATGAAGCATTTGTAAGACATGGGACTAAAATAAAGTATTACCTCCTTCAAATAACAATCCTCCATTGAAGTTTCAATATTGTGGTCCAAATGGAACTTTAAGTTATGTCCCAGAAACTGTTTTCAATTCTAAGGTAAAAGTGACCTTGACCTTTGACCTTGTGACCCCAAAATCATTAGGGGTCTTTTACCCAATATGGACAATCATCCTATGAAGTTTAAACACAGTAGGCCAAATGATACTTAAGTTATATTCCGAAAACTGTTTTCAGTTTTAAGGTAATAGTGACCTTGACCTTGTGACCCAAAAATCAATAGGGGTCTTCTACCCAATATGGACAATCAACCTATGAAGTTTGAATATTGTGGGCTAAATGGAACTAAAGTTATGCTCAAGAAACTGTTTTCAATTTCTAAGTAAAAGTGACCTTGACCTTGTGACCCCAAAATCAATAGGGGTCTTCTACCCAATATGGACAATCATCCTATGAAGTTTGAACACTGTGGGCCAAATAGAACTTAAGTTATGCTCCGGAAACTGTTTTCAGTTCTAAGGTAATAGTGACCTTGACCTTTGACCTTGTGACCCCAAAATCAAAAGGGGTCTTCTACCCAATATCGTCAATCATCCTATGAAGTTTGAACACTGTGTGCCAAATGGAACTTAAGTTATGCTCTGGAAACTGTTTTCAGTTTTAAGGTCATAGTGACCTTCACCTTTGACCTGTGACCCCCAAAATCTATAGGGGTCTTCTACCAAATATGGACAATCATCCTATGAGTTTGAACACTGTAGGACAAATGGAACTTAAGTTATGCTCTGGAAACTGTTTTCAGTTTTAAGGTCATAGTGACATTGACCTTTGACCTTATGACCCCAAAATCAATAGGGGTCTTCTACCAAATATAGACAATCATCCTATGAAGTTTGAACACTGTGGGCCAAATGGAACTTAAGTTATGCTCCGGAAACTGTTTTCAGTTTTAAGGTCATGGTGACCTTGACCTTTTACCTTATGACCCCAAAATCAATAGGGGTCTTCTACCCAATATGGACAATCATCCTATGAAGTTTGAATATTGTGGGCCAAATGGAACTTAAGTTATGCTCCGGAAACCAAATTGCTAACGTTTTCAGTTTTAAGGTCATAGTGACCTTGACCTTTGACCTTATGACCCCAAAATCAATAGGGGTCTTCTACCCAATATGGACAATCATCCTATGAAGTTTGAATATTGTGGGCCAAATGGAACTTAAGTTATGCTCCAGAAACCAACGGAAGGACGGACAGACGCCAGGGGGTATAACATAATATGTCCAAAATTCTTTCGGGCATATAAAAATAAAGAACTGCAGTGTACGGTCCTTGTGCACTGCACTTCCGGTTACTGAAAGAAGCATGCATACCAAGTTTGAAGTCAATCAGACTTATAGTGACTGAGTTATGCTCCGGACAAGCTTTAGGGGACACCGACAACGACGCCACCGACAAAAGTAACCCCTATAATTCGTCACCTTAGTGCAAAAACTCAATAACTGCATATAGATAAAGAAGCAGATATTGAGTTCTTGCATTAAGGTGACGATATTATGTCCTATATATCACTGTCCAATATAAAAATATATATAAATCTATAGGTGTTGATAGGATCACAGACACTGAGGGTGTTGAGCTCAAAACACATTTAAAATCCAAATAAAATGCATATTTGTCAATCCCTGCACATGTTACTTTGTACTGATCATATATATAAAAAATCTAAATATAAGCCGTTTTGTAACGGCTTGTATTAAGTTTTTTTTTATATATATGATCAGTACATGAGCTGGGATTGACAAAGATGCATTTTATTTGGATTTTAAAGGCGTTTTGAGCTCCACACGCTCAGTGTCTGTGGATAGGATTAAAATAAAGAAAAAAGGTGTTAATTTTACAAACACTTTTCAGCTGATAAACATAAAACAATTGCACTTAATATTAAACACATTCTTTTAATAATCTTCATTTAGAAATATTATTAGATTAAGTCAAAACTACAGTAAAAAGATAACAAATATAAACAAGAGGGCCATGATGGCCCTGAGGTCGCTCACCTGTATATAGCCCCCCCCCCCCCGCAAATTTTTATTTGAACAGACTTGGTAGACACCCATAAGAAGATGTTTCATGCTAAACATCTAAGGTCTAGCTTGTTGGGTTTTTTAAAAGAAGATTTTTAAGTTTTTACTATACACATATAGTTAAAAACAATGACACCCCTCGGGCAGAGCCAGTTTTGACCCCAGGGCTTTTATTTGAACAAACTTTGTAGATATTTACTTAAAGATGTTTCCTGCTTAATATCTAAACTCTAGTTATTTGGGTTTTTTCAAAGAAGATTTTTAAGTTTTTGCTATGTATATAAGGAAAATCAATGACCCCCGGGGCGGGGCCAGTTTTGACCCCAGGGCTTTTATTTGAACATACTTGGTAGACACCCATTAGAACATGTTTCATGCTAAATATCTTAGCTCTAGCTCTTTGGGTTCTTTAAAAGAAGATTTTATAAGTTTTTACTATATGCATATAAGGAAAATCAATGACCCCCTGGGGAGGGGCCAATTTGGACCCCAGGGCTTTTATTTGAACAAACTTGGTAGACATTCACTAGAAGATGTTTCATGCCAAATATCTAAGCTCTAGCTCTTACAGTTCTTTAAAAGAAGATTTTTTAAGTTTTTACTATATGCATATAGGGAAAATCAATGACCCCCTGGGGCGGGGCCAATTTTGACCCCAGGGCTTTTATTTGAACAAACTTGGTAGACATTTACTAGAAGATGTTTTATGCCAAATATCTAAGCTCTAGCTCTTACGGTTCTTTAAAAGAAGATTTTTTAAGTTTTTACTATATGCATATAGGGAAAATCAATGACCCCCCCAGGGCGGGGCCAATTTTGACCCCAGGGCTTTTATTTGAACAAACTTGGTAGACATTCACTAGAAGATGTTTCATGCCAAATATCTAAGCTCTAGCTCTTACAGTTCTTTAAAAGAAGATTTTTTAAGTGTTTACTATATGCATATAGGGAAAATCAATGACCCCCGGGGCGGGGGCCAATTTTGACCCCAGGGCTTTTATTTGAACAAACTTGGTAGACACTCACTAGAAGATGTTTCCATGCCAAATATCTTATTTCTAGCTCTTACAGTTCTTTAAAAGAAGATTTTTTAAGTTTTTACTATATGCATATAGGGAATATCAATGACCCCCCGGGGCGGGGCCAATTTTGACCCCAGGGCTTTTATTTGAACAAACTTGGTAGACACTCATTAGAAGATGTTTCATGCCAAATATCTAAGCTCTAGCTCTTAGGGTTGTTTAAAAGAAGATATTTAAAGATTTTTCTTTCGCTTGCCATGGCAACCAGAGTTCTGCATGGAATTAAATTCTTTGAACAATTTTTAAAGGTGACCACCAAAGGAACATTCCTGTGAAGTTTGGATGAAATTGGCTCAGTGGTTTATGAGGAGATGTCATTTAAAGCAAAAGTTTACGGACGGACGACGGACGGACGGACGCCGGACGAAAAGCGATCACAAAAGCTCACCCTGTCACTTTGTGACAGGTGAGCTAAAAATGCGGTACGTTACGATACCGAAATCAACTTGATTTCGGTAAAGTTACCGAAATCAACTTTTCATTACCGAAATCAACTTATAAAATCACAATTAAGCGTTTTATTATATTTTTTTTCATTATTATAAATTACAAAAGGTTAAGTTTGACTTTCATGCAAAAAATCAGTTTGAAATAATTATTAATAATGATATTAGAAACAAATAACTAAATATCAAGATTATTCCCTGATTTGTCACGAACCGAAATATATGTGACAATACCGAAATCGACTTGTTAAATCACAATTTAGCGTTCTATTATATTTTTTTCATTAAAATCTATTACAATAGGTTTAGTTTGACATTCATGAAAAAAAAATCAGTTCGAAATAATTAATAATTATGAAATTAGAAAACAAATACCTATATATCAAGATTACTTCGAACCGAAATATATGTTACCATACCGAAATCGGCTTGTAAAAGTTAAAATAAACATTTTCATAGATCTTGTTTAATTAATTAATATAAAAATCATTCAAACTGAACCATAAACATAGGAAAATAATATTTAATTATAAAAAATGATGATGTTATAGACGGATATGTATATTATATCATGATTACTTCCCTTGTTATTAATGTGTTGCATTACCGAAATCAAATCGGATTTCATTTCAAAGATGAGAACAACCCCTAAAATATTTGCATGAATTTCAGAAGTCTATGAAAAAGGTATTTGAGTGAGTTTTAAACTTTGAATTCATATCGCTTATTTTCAATGTTAAGTAAGACAACATTGCAGCGTATCATCTCTTTGATGTTTCTTAATGATTTCAAAATACAAGATTAAACAAAACTGTGTTTAAAGTTATCCGCCTAATTTAGATCACTATTAAAATAGTTGATTGGAAATTATCACAGAATTTAATTTAAATCCAATGATTATGATTTGATTAAAATAAAAAGACGTAGCGGTAGCCATTCATCATAACACCTTTACTAATAAGGAGCAAGCATACACATGCTCGGACAATGGAGGTGTTAGTTGACATAATTAACATACTCGTTAACCGCATTCCTTTAATATACGTCGGCGCATGGAAACTTTAAAGTATCCAAACAACATAATTAGACATAATTATTTTACATGAAATTAAATTAAGCTGCTTGACTCCATTAAGACAAAATATACATTACAGTTTATTATAAAATGACGTATAGCGACCATCCCTATATAATATGTATCAAAAGACTTTTTTTATTGTTCTATATTATGCATATTTCAGATCTAGTAAGCTGGTAAAAATATAATTTTATATTAAACAAGATATGTTTGTAAAACATGTATGCCCCCTATCAGCAGCCAATAAGTCATGTGAAAAGGTTATTATGCATGACTTCTGACCCAGTGATCAAACAATTAATAAGGGTTATCAAGTATCTACTGGTCATGACCTTTACCTTTGACCCCTTGACCCAAAACTCAATAGGGGTCATCTGCTGGTCACGACCAATCATCATACAAAGTTTGAAGTTCCTAGGCCTAAGCATTTTTAGTTAATTGATCGGAAACCGTTTTAACATACAAGGTCAATGTGACCTTGACCTTTGACCCCTTGACCCCAAAATCAATAGGTCATCTGCTGGTCATGAACAATCCCCATACCATGTTTGAAGTTCCTAGGCCAAAGGGTTCTTAAGTTATTGATTTGAAAGCATTTTTACCTACAAGGTCAATGTGACCTTGCCCTTTGACCCCTTAACCCCAATATCAATAGGGGTCATCTACTGGTCATGACCAATCACCATACCAAGTTTGAAGTTCCTAGGCCTTAGGGTTCTTTAGTTATTGATCGGAAACCGTTTTTACCTAAGAGGTCAATGTGACCTTGACCTTTGACCCCTTGACCCTAAAATCAATAGGGGTCATCTACTGATCATGACCAATTACCATATCAAGTTTGAAGTCCCTAGGCCTAAGGTTATTTTCGTTATTGATCGGAAACCGTTTTTACCTACAAAGTCAATGTGACCTTGACCTTTGACCCCTTAACCCCAAAATCAATAGGGGTCATCTGCTGGTCATGACCAATCACCATACCAAGTTTGAAGTTCCTAGGCCTAAGGGTTCTTTCGTTATTGATCAAAAATCGTTTTTACCTACAAGGTCAATGTGAGATGACCTTTCACCCCTTAACCCCAAAAATCAATAGGGGTCATCTGCTGGTCATGACCAATCACCATACCAAGTTTGAAGTTCCTAGGCCTAAGGGTTCTTTTGTTAATGATCAGAAACCGTTTTTACCCAAGAGGTCAATGTGACCTTGACCCCTTGACCCCAAAATCAATAGGGGTCATCTACTGATCATGACCAATCACCCTACTAAGTTTGAAGGTCCTAGGCCTTAAAGTTCTTTAGTTATTGATCAGAAACCGTTATTGCTTACAAGGTCAATGTGACCTTGACCTTTGACCCCTTGACCCCAAAATCAATAGGGATCATCTACTGATCATGACCAATCACCATACCAAGTTTGAAGTTCCTAGGCCTTAAGGTTCTTTAGTTATTGATCGGAAACCGTTTTTGCTTACAAGGTCAATGTGACCTTGACCTTTGACCCCTTAACCCCAAAATCAATAGGGATCATCTACTGATCATGACCAATCACCATACCAAGTTTGAAGTTCCGAGGCCTTAAGGTTCTTTAGTTATTGATCGGAAACCGTTTTTGCTTACAAGGTCAATGTGACCTTGACCTTTGACCCCTTGACCCCAAAATCAATAGGGATCATCTACTGATCATGACCAATCACCATACCAAGTTTGAAGTTCCTAGGCCTTAAGGTTCTTTAGTTATTGATCGGAAACCGTTTTTGCTTACAAGGTCAATGTGACCTTGACCTTTGACCCTTTGACCCCAAAATCAATAGGGGTCATCTACTGGTCATGACCAATCACCATACCAAGTTTGAAGTTCCTAGGCCTGAGGGTTCTTTAGTTATCACTCGGAAACCATTTGGTCTACGGACCGACGGACCGACAAGTGCAAAGCAATATACCCCCTTTTCTTCGAAATGGGGGCATAATAAATTGTCAAAAGACCGGTTTTAACTAATTTGTAGGGGTGGTCGCTAAACGTTTCCGTAGAAAACATTTCGGTATATGAGACAAGGTGGTTTGATATTATTATTATTACCAAATTGCACATCAGTTGTTCAAAAAATGTATGCAATTTTTTGATGTCCCGGATACTTAACTACATATTCTACCTATTGAAAAAGTGTTAAGTCATGATTTTATGTTGATCGATTTAAAATCATTTTAAATTTCATATCTGTAAACAGCATAAATTTATGGAATAACTGGTATATATTTATATGATGAAAAAAATGGAACACTTTTTACTGACAAATTTCAATTATGAAATGTTGTAACTTGTACGATATGACATGCTGTGTATTACTGTATTAAGTAAGGTGTGAAGTAATTAAGACAGGAGGTACAGTTGACATATATTGTATGTAGATTATAATGAACTATCTGTTTATTTCCTATTAAACATTTAAATAAATGACTAAAATATAAAAATATTATAATAAAGAGTCCCCATAACATATGCTAGTGATTTGTTAATATATAGTTAAACGTACTGTTCAATAAAAGAAAGACACAAACTTTCAAATTTCCAATTTTACTGCCTGATACATCATACAATTTTTATGGAACATTTTTAGAGCAGTCGAATTATGTATCTGTATTCAAATTTATAATAGAAAATCATAACCTTCCGGTTGAAGTTGGATATTTTTTCTTCATAAAACATAAACATGTACAAAATTTATAATTATCTTTAACTCATATTACAGAATATTTTATTTTTCCATCATAGTCCGATCATAGCTTTTTAAAAATACGATTTTATTTAGAAAATTGTTATGCACGACAATCACGTGCAGATATATAGCATGCTAATATGGCGGTATCAGACTTTTTCTTAAATCATTATATACATTGCATTCTAATATGAAATGGTATTAGTCTTCTAAGACATTACATGAAAAACATTTTCTATCATTTAAAGGTGTACTATTTGGTTTAGTCCATCTACCTGAGTCTCTGTGCAATCTATGAGATGATACTCTTAACCTAGTGAGATCTTTACAAAACCGTTCAACATTGATAATATTTAGATATGGTTGAAACTTAAAAACAGAAATATGTCTATAAAATAGAGCTCTACAAGAGTTATCTAATCTACTATCTACTAATTATATACATAATTTAAACTTCACCGCTGATTTCGGTAATGCTAAACACATAACTCAATAATTACATTTTTGTCAATAACATCATTAAAATAAAATATTTTCAATAGATTTTTTAACTGAAAGTCTATTTCACTATTTTTCATCAAATAATGAAGAAATAATAGCAATATTTTAACTAGGTTGGTTTTTACGAGTTGATTTCGGTAATGCTAAACACATATATAACGGGTTGTTTAGAACAAAGGGAAGTAACTCAATAATAACATTTTGTTAATAACATCATTAAAATAAAATATTTTCAATAGATTTTTTAACTGAAAGTCCATTTTACTATTTTTCATCAAATAATGAAGAAATAATAGCACTATTTTAACTAGGTTGGTTTTTACGAGTTGATTTCGGTAATGAAAAGTTGATTTCGGTAACTTTACCGAAATCAAGTTGATTTCGGTATCGTAACGTACCCTAAAAAATGGGGGAGAACTGTCTGCATATTTCAAATTTGGGATAGAAGTTAGAACCGTCAGACGAGGAAAAGATTTGCGCCAAAACAGTCAGGGGGAGGAACTGGTAAGGGAGATAATAGTCTATCATTCTGTCAAAAACTAACCATCGCTCCTGGAGAGTTACACCAGTACTAGACTACCTTCCTCCGCGCAAGACAGTAACTACCAAAGCATCTCCCGGGGAACGGGGATCAAACCCACGCCAGAGAGGTAACTGGATAATTGATTAATTAGAAGAATAGTCTTGTACACTTGTGGCTGCACATCTCCTTAATATATCTATCCACCTATGAAGTTTCAAGTTGATATCTCAAATTCTTTTTACTTATGATCCAGACAAAAATATAAGATGGACGGACCTTCAACGGAAAAGAGTCAACTCGGCCCTATACCAACTCGGCACGGGTCAACTCGGCCCACTTTACAAAAATATATAGGCCTATAACCTATTTACTTTGCATTGCATGTTGTTTAGGTAAATGAATAATAAGAAATATCTTATTATTATTATATAATTATACATTGTACCTCTGCTGAAATAAAGTATATTTAGAAAAAAAAGTTATTTATTTGTCTTGCAGATTCGATAAAATTAATATAGACACAGGCACGATTATCGAACCTGGGAAGAAAAAATATGAACAGATTGATAAAATAACTTCATATTTTTTCTTCCCAGGTCCGATACTTGTGCCTGTGAATATAGATATAATAAAAATGTGTTTCCTGAGATGCATTTTGTTTGTAAAGTAATTTAAAAAAAAAATGAAACAAAAAGGTGTTTACTTAATAGCATAAGCTTCATATTAATTGCAGGTGGTCACTAATCAAATTTGAATGAATGAGTCAATCATAATTATCACCTAATTAATCGGTATCTTTAACATACACATTGATTGATAATAATAGCCCATGACAATAGGAGTCCTTTGATGTCCTTTACCCATTTTTAAAAGTGGGCCGAGTTGACCCGTGCCGAGTTGGAATAGGGCCGAGCTGACTCGGGGGCCGAGTATGTTTTAGGGCCGAGCTGACCCGGATTCCCTTCAACTTGACGTTCAAGACGTTTCACCCCATTTGGCCTTTTGGGAGTGAAACGTCTTGGTATAAACCATCCCAATAGTGAAACGAAATAGTAAAACGGAAGATGCAAAGCCGAAGTCTCCAACATCCTATTGGCATTGAAAATATATCTACCTTAAATGGTTTGAGAAAATCCACTAAAAGTTTTCCATAACCGATACAAGGAGCTGTGTCACTAATTGTGTTAATTTCACCTAGGGCACTGAAAGACCCTGGGTTTGCGACTAGGGTATCAAAACTGTAAACACATAGTTTAAGACTTAAATTCTTTATGAATATTTCAATGTCCTCTTCATCCATTTTCAGCACGCACAGATTACAAAAAAATAATTCAAACTCATGGCGGTAAACGGAAAAAGGGGGATAACTTGCGCCGCCAGTTTTGGAGACTTCGTACCATTGAGACCTCGTACCATTGAGACCTCGTACCATGATTTTTCGTACCACTTACATGGAGACTTCGTACCACATATTTTAATAAAGCACATATGCACATATAATTCCATAGTATCTAATGGGAGTTTTTATTAAAAAACATCAGTTTGAACACACATTTTTTGTATGTTACTGCTAAAAATAGGAAAGAAATGTTGGAAAGCTACTTTGGCAATGGCACAGATATATTGTATATTTAGCATATGGTAATGGGCATGTATATGTTTTTGCAGAATAAATATTGAATTGATTAAACAAAGATAACAGAAGTTTAATCGATTTTTTCAAAGAGATACTCTGGCAAATTATTGACAAAAATATCAAAATGATGTTATATACTAAAATAATGCTAAATGACATTTTTGTTAAAGTCCCAACATGAATTTCTGTATAAATTCTATATACAATGTTATTTGGATTTGAAGCATAAATACATCTATATATGTTGAACGAAATGTAGATGTAGACAGAATCACCGAGTAGTTTTAAAACAATTAAGTCATGTGACCTGAACAAATTAACTCTTAAAGTTACTTGTCTTGTGGATATTGTTTGGTTGAAACAAGTCAAAGTCATTCATTTGACATGCTCTTAACGTTTCCAGAGTTCACTGTTACAACTATTTTGAAATCTTAACGCTCTAACCTGACCCGCGTGGGTCAAGATAGGAAACCTCCATTTTATTCTTTATAAGGAGACAATTTAAGTTTGTTCCTGTGACTTCGTACGTAGTGTATTTATTTTGTTGACATTTACAGAATAACATTTGAATGAAAAAATCAAAATGAAGAAACGAAAATTTTGCCTGTGTCTCCCTTTAACCAATTCAAATACTAGTAGTTCAGACTAAATGACCTCGTCAAGGAACGGTAACCAGTTAAGAGCTTCGAATAGCTTCATTGACGGATATCTTTGTGGTTGCTGTAAAATGATTTTAGCAATTCGTTTTTGTAATTTACAAACATTATTTTTGCAGTTTGTGTTTCCGTTACCCCATATAATACAATAATATAGTCTATAATGGGCAATATAAATGCATTGTAAAACAATATTTTTATATCAAAGTGCAAAAAACACGATATTTTTTTCAATAAAGCAATTTTTCCGTTAAGTTTTTTTTAAAAACATAGTCAATTTGCAAGTGCCATTTTAAGTTGTTATCTATGCAAATACCCAGGACTTTTTGATCAGTTACATTTTCAAGAACTATTTCATTTATCTTAAGATACAATTTTCTCATAATATCTACTTTTTGTCTTGTTCCTATTACCATACATTTTGAGTTTTCAGGATTTAAGGCCATATTATTGATTTTGCACCATGTCTCAATGTTATTTAAATGATCTTGAAGTTTTAATTCTAAATTTGATAACCTTTCTCCGGACTCATAAAAAAGAGTAGACTCGTCTGCGTATAATTCAAATTTTATAATTATCATTACCAATGAAAGCTATGTCATTTATGTATATTAGAAATAATAAATGTCCTAATATTGAACCTTGTGGAACACCGGAAATTATTTTCATTGTCTGAGATTGAAGATTACCTATCTTTACCAGTTGTATTATGTTAGAAAGATATGACTTAAAAACCTTTACGGCATTTTCAGAAAAATGATAAAGCTTAAGTTTGTGCAGAAGTATTTCGATTATGATCAACCAAATCAAAGGCTTTCTTTAAATGTAAGAATACAGTCCCGATATTTTTTCCACTGTCAACATCTTTTATCCAAGTATATATAAAACTAATGAGTGCAGTATCAATTACAAGAATGGTTTTTGCAAAATTCCGAATGTTCATTATGAATTATGTTTTTTTTTTCTTCAAAGAACGAGTGTATTTGTTTGGCAATATGGCGCTCAAATATTTTGGATATACTTGACAGTATTTAAAATGGAGTAAAATAAGCTAAGAGATTCATTCGGATTAATTATGTTCTCGACTAATTCAAGATCATATAAAGCAAGGTCTACTTGAAAATCAATTTCATTGAAGTTTTTAAAACATCTATATTTAATTGAGTTATGTTCATTAATCAATTGGGTGCATGCTTTTAATAATAAAAACACCAACGCCCTGATATGTGAAATCTTATTTATTTAATATATATATATATATATTTTTTTTTAAACATACTTTTATAGATATATTTAACCGCGTTTATGCCATATAGACCGCAGGCTATAATTTCTTTTGTTAAGTACTACACAATGACCATTCAATAACGGTCTATTCATAATCGATGTAATGTTTCACCTTTCTAGCGACTGTGTTTCAGTTCAATTTTTGATACTATACAGTACACACGTATTGAGATTTTGTGCTCGATTGTGTGCACATTATACATGTAATACACCCCTGATGATGGCATAATACGCCGAAAGTACTTGGGTATTTATACTTCTGTTATATGTTAAGGAAAGCAAACCAATATGCTGTAAGAAAGAAAAAAAATCTTATTATGAATGTAGGTATAAAATCGGCTGTAAGTCGGTAAACCGATATTGGCATCCGATAACGGCCCGACTTTGAGCATGATTGCACATCCGATGTCCAGCCGACTTCGGATGCCGATATCGGGCCGACATTGAAAATGATATCGGGCCGACATCGGTCCTATATGTAATGTTTGCTGGGTAATTGACGTTGAAATGTGATTTTTTTACAAAACGGCTTATATTAATTTTTTGATATCTATGATTAGAACATGTGCTGGGATTGACAAATATACATTTTATTTGGATTTTAAAGGCGCTTTAAGCTCAACATCCTAAGTGTCTGTGGATACAAAGAGTAGATATTTTAGTCACTTTTACCATCGAATCTGTATAAATTTACGGTATCCGTCGATGTATTTATATTTCCAAGTGTTTATTTACTACTCACAATAGTTTGTACGTATAGCAGTGCAAATATTTTAACATTTAATCATTTTTTTAAAAATATTTATACTTTTGATCAAGCTGTGTCTTTAATGATTACATATCATCGTTGGTCTTTAATACTAGTGAGAACTTCTCACACAGTCCAAGATACTGTACATGTTAATCTATTTATAAACTGAGTATAATGTATCAAAAAAGTTTTTTGTTGTTATTAAATGATTTGTATGAATGATATAATAAAGACTGAAATGTTTTGCGATGAAAAATGAGACGTTTGTGCGGGCGGTTAATATGGTAAATATCCCAAATAGTATTCCAAAAAGAACGCATGCGAAAATAACCCAAGTTGCCGACTACAAAAATAAGATTTACATGGTTCATAGTGTGGATAAGTGCCTGGTTTCTTGCACAGACTGCATGTTGGGTCTGTGATTAGTCCCCATCGGCATAGGTTAGCTGGAGATGGCAGGAGGTCATGAACTGACCTGAGGAGGAAGGATAGACGAAGTGGTTCATACTTCCAGATGTCTTCCCAGGTCAGCTTCCTTTCCATGGTTTCCCACGTTGTCCATGCACCCTGCGCACCCATCTCTACCGCTCTGGCCTGTCTCTTGTTCTCCTCTTCCTTCCGTACTTCTGACTGTATCAGGGCTCGCCTCTCAGTCTGGTTGGCTTGGCTCCATAGGAGTGTTTTGGTTGCACCAATACCTTGTCGTCCGACAGCCGTTACACCGACGATGTCCTTGTGCATGAGAGAGCTCTCCGCCTGGCTGACAGTCTCTGTCGCTGACCACTTTCTTCCAGTACGGGTAACGGTCCCTGCTTCCCGGATCTGCTCATCTGGGGAGTTTCTTAGGGTAAGCACCAGTCTTGTCTTCGCCGTCTTGAATTCTTCAACCAGTAAAGATAGTGGGAGTTGCAGTTTGTTGGTTTTCCCATACAGTCCAACACTGGAGAAACTGGGTGGGATTCCAAGCCACTTGCGAAGATGTCGGCTGGTGATTCTCTCTAAGGCTTCTATTGTTGAGCTAGGTACCTCATACAGCATCATTGCCCAGATCAGCCTTGGTAGTAAGGCATGCTGGTACAACCAGGCCTTGAACTTCCCAGGTAGGTTGCTCCGGTCTATCTTCTTCAGCCCGTCTTCTACCTGGTTCTCTAGCTTCTTGACGTTGTCCTTGTCTACTAGGCTGGCATCAAACCACTTCCCAAGGCACTTAATTGGGTTCTTCGTGATGGATGGGATCTCCTCGTTCTGTACTCGGAGCACGAATCTGTCTGTCGTCTTGCCTTTCTTGATAATGAGGGACCTGGACTTTACGGCCTTGAATTTCATTCGGGCCCATGACGCGACGTCTGTCAGTGCTGTCAACATCCATCTAGCCTGGACGTGTGTTGGTGTCGTCAACGTGAGGTCATCCATAAAACCTCGGCTTGATGGGAGGTAGATACCTGACTCTGTCTTTGGTCCGCGGGTCTCTCTAATGGCAGCATTGATGAGCAGATTCATCCCCATGACGAAGAGTACCACAGAAACAGTACATCCGGTGACTATACCTTTCTCCAACTTCTGCCACTTCGTCAGCTGGTCACCAACAGAAAACCGAAGCTTGATGCCGTCAAGGTAGCTGGTGATGATTTTCTGGACATGGTTGTCGACGTGGTAGTGCTGGAGGGCTGTGTAGATCAGCTGATGGGGAATAGATCCGTATGCGTTGGCAAGATCGAGCCAAACTACTGTCAAGTCTTTCTTCCCCGTCTTCGCCTCTTGAATTAGTTGGGTGATAGCGCTGGTGTGCTCTACACAACCGGAGAAACCAGGTACTCCACCCTTCTGGACTGAAGTGTCGATGTACGCGTTGGTCGTCAGGAAAGAGGTAAGTCTTCTGGCCAGGATAGCGAAGAATATCTTCCCCTCGACATTTAGTAGCGAGATGGTCCGGAACTGATTGACTGTCTTGGAGTTCCTTTCCTTGGGCGTGAATATTCCCTCTGCTTCCTTCCAGGCTTCTGGTACTTCCCCTTTCCTCCAAACCACCTTGAGGAGTTTCCATAGCCTCTTCAGTAGGAGTGGGCACATCTTGTACACTTTGTACGGGATGGCGTTAGGACCAGGAGTAGAGCCCCATCGAGCCTTCTTGACGACGTCCTTCACCTCTCCCAAAGTGGGTTCAGTGGTTACCAGTGGCGTCTCTGGAGGTAAGGCAGGATCTATCCGGTCACAGTCCCCTAGGGCGTCTTCTCTGTTGACATCTGAATGCGTATCATGCAGGTACTTCTCAACCTCTTCAAGTGGGGTCTCTAATGTTCCTGAACGCTCTTTGTCAAGCAGAGTCTTTGCAAATTTGTATGGGTTGGCTGTGAACGCAGCTCTCTTTCTTGTTCGCTCCCTCGCTTTTCTCCTCGTGTTCTCAGCTCGCCGCAGAGACTTCAACTGTGTGCGCAGTGTGTCACGTAGTTCGGACAGACCAAGGCGCTGCACTGGAGAGCTGTCTCGGTACTGCTTCTTCAGCTGCCTGATTTTTTTCCTCAGGTTCTCTATGCGGTGTTGCCTCCGGTTCGGCTTTGGAGCCTCCTTACGTTTCTTTGTTTCTTCAGTCCCAACCCTCTCCCTTGCAACAGAGTATACAAGGGTGGAAAGGGTGTGTAACTTCCGGTGTACTGGACCTTGCATGGATGATTCGAGGATGATTTCTAGGTCCTCGTCAAACTGTTTCCATGGTGCCTTCTCAGATGCCTTGGGCCACTTGATCTTGGGTGTTCTTGTGGTAGGCATTGGGCGTGGTCGGTCAGGGACGGCCTCTTGCTCCTGTGGTTGGCTGCTAGTGTCCTGCGAGTAATTCAGTAGCTCTAGAAGGGGGTCGTCTTCATCCATCATTGGATCCCGGGTGGCATCGTGCGCTGTCTCTTGAGCGGAGAGTTCATCAGTACTGTGGGTAGTCTCCTGACTGGAGTACTCCCGCGTCTCACTAGCCATACTGGCTATATATAACTTATATTGAAATGTTATTAATTTTATTTTTTTAGTTATTTTGCAAATAAGATTGTAGATCTACGTACAGTAGATTCTAAGAATTAAATGTTTGTGGCGAAAAAGTATCAAAATAAAAGAAAGAACTAATTAACTAGTGCGAAAATAACCAGAAACAACAACTGCGAAAATAAGATCTATATAAGAATATGTACAAAAATAAAATATATGTCTAGTACACTACGAAAATAAGATCTGTAACGAAATAAAAGCTAAATGAAAATTATGTAGATCTACATACGAAAATAAGGTATACTGCTTTATACGAAAATAAGACATGTTAGTAAATAAAACATATGAAAATATTATATATATGGAAATACTACATGTACGAAAATAAGATCCAATTGAAAATAATTATGATCTATACGAAAATAAGATCTGTAAACAATTAAAACCTGTATGAATTGATATTTGCACGAAAATAAGATCTGATTGAAAATATGATTTATACCAAAATAAGATATATAAGAAAATAAGATTTGTACGAGGATAAGAACTTTATGAAAATAGTGTCTGTTTTCGACCAAGATTTATAAGAAAATTGAAAGCTGTATAAAAATAATATCTTACGAAAATAAGACATGTTAAAAAATTAAACCTGTATGAAAATACTTTATGTACGAAAATAATATCCTATTGAAAATGTGATCTGCACGAAAATTAGATCTCTGCGAAAATAAGATCTATATGAAAATTATGTCCTTATAAAATAAGATATCTAACGAAAATAAGATTCTTAAAGATATGAATTCAAACAGGTATTATTTTTTTGCAGATCTTATTTTCGTACATATAGTATTTTCATACAGGTACACCTTTTGAACATATCTTAATTTGTATGTATCTGTATGTATATGTGAGTTACTTTATTCTTCATTTTTTTTCTCCTTTTGACTGTTTGCTCTTACATATGTTACATTGCTAAATACTTAACTCTTAACTATTATGTGAATGTCTTTGAATACTTCAACAAACCGTTGTGTATGATAATGCCATGAACTTTGTTATTGTAAATTATTATAACTGGGAGAGGACATTTTTCAGCTTTATAGCTTTCTGCCCAATCCCAAAATGTACTTTGTAAATATTGTTCACTTGTTAAATGCTTTGTTGAATAAATATGTTTAAACCAATTTGTATGTATCTGATTTTCGTAAGGGTATGTTTTTCATGCAGCTTTCATTTTCATATATGTTATAAGATCTTGGCCGAAAACTGACATTATTTTCATAAGCATATTGTACTTTACTTTTAGGTTGTGTATAATATTTGTATTCTTAAACTGAATTGCAACTGTACTCTCATATCCAATCTCTTTTTCCGCGTTAGCAATATTAATTCTTTTTAACGTGTGCGTGCGTGCGTGTGTGTGTGTGTGTTAGTTGCGTTTCCAATGGCACCTGCATATTCACACTGTGGACAACACATTGTGAATAAAGTTATAGTGTGTTAGGTGTATAATCAGGATAATTCACCAATGCTTCTTTTAAAAAAGAAATGAGCGCTGATACGACCAAGATTAATAGACTTTGTTATAACATTAAGCTACGACATTATCGTGTGTTTGTGGTACTTTTTATTCTTACAATTCGGCATTTTTCTAGTTGAAGGATCCAACGTTCCTACTTGAATAAAGTTGATCCCCTTTATAAAATATATATTTGGTCCCGCCAATCGTTTTTTCGTTTAGGACACACACTTACAAGAATTTGGTGATCATACGCCGCTTTTCATGAAATGGCACGGAAGTGTCACATTGAAGGTTCCATTGTAACCGCCGTATGAACTAGCAGCGGATGCTACAAAATTAAAAGTTTCACCATTTTCATGTTTAAATGTTGGATTTTACTAAAGTCGGACAGTAGTTTGCATTTGATAGTACAATCAAACCGACCCAGCAACATTTTTAATTTTGCCGTTTCGGACTCTCTTTAGGAATTCTTATTTCCCCTATTTTTTCCCTGCAGGTTGCCTTGGAAAGAGGGCAGAGTAACCCAGCAAACAAAAGACGTTGTACCAACGTTGTACTGACGTTAGACCCTGACGTTGGGTAAACGTTGGCAGAAGGTTGGATTTGAAAGTTTTTTAGACGTCAGAAACCGACGTCTATACAACGTCATAAAATGACCTTTATCCAACCTTTTCTGACCATAATCCAACCTTTTCTGACTATTATCTGACCATAATCCAACCTTTTCTGACCATTATTTGGACATAATCCAACCTTTTTCTGACCATAATCCAACCTTTTCTGACCATTATCTGACCATATGCCAACCTTATCTGACCAAATTTTCTGACCATGATTTAACCTCATTCAAAACTTTTGGAATATGATTTTTTTTGTCATTTTGAAGCTCTTAAATAGGGTTAATAAATAAGCATTCTTATGATTTTAGCAATTTATTTTATACTCGGAATCACAAGTACAAAACAAGAAATGTGGTACTATAACAAATGTAAGATTTACATAATATTTTTTGAAACTATTAAACTTGACGGTATGTACTTTAATAACGCTTCATGTATTAATTAAGCATGTTTTAGAAATAAGATAAACAAAATCCTTCTTGAATATTAACACTGACATTTTATATAGCAAACATCCATGCATGTGTTTTTTCTTATATCACCACTGAACTGATCACTCTGAGTTTGGGATTTTTCAATCATCTATCCAACTCACTGATTGTATATTTGTCTTTGTATTTTATAACTGAATCTAGATCTGAATGTTAAATGGAACAATATTCTGAATATTTTGTTATAACTATAAATAGCAATGTTCATGTATCTTCATTAGTATTCTAGCTTCTTTCGTCCTCCTACACTATGTCGATCTGGGGCATACTATAAGCGTATCATTACCGTCTCCAACCTGAGATCTCATCACACTTTCTGAAATTAAAAAAAAATAAAATAATCAGTTACAAGTGCAAGAAATAAATCACTTATACATATTATAATTAAACGAAATTCTAAAAAAACTCTCCAACTACTTAAAAAGATACTTATTATTTTTAATTTAGTTTAAACCATGTAGTTTCGTGTACCTACTGTTTATATCTATTAATTTTGATAAAAATGGCTTCGTGACTTTCATTATAAAATCAAGGGTAATAAGATCACTGTATTTTCTATAATATTTTGAAATATACCTGTCACAAAATCTTGGTAGATTTTCATGTTTCTTTTCCTCTAAATATTTTCATCTTCCTCCTGAACTTTTGACACATGTTGAATTATCATAATTTTCACAATCTGAAAGACGAAATATAATCGTTTTAGAATTTAAGCATGTGGTGGAAGGATGTTTGTCTAATACAATAGGCAAAATCCAATTACTATTAATCTTAGTTAACTCATAAGCGCATGAAAAACTGATATAACAAATACCAAAATGAAATTAATTCTACTCCCGCAAAAATTGATATTATTTTTTTATATTCAATGTACTTTGTACAAATGCTCATACAACATCAAAGAAATTCACATGTTACTGTCATTTTTATAGATACCATCTCTGCCCAGCATGATCTGGTCTGCTAAGTGTATATAGGACAGACTGGCTAAGTGTAAAAAGTTACGTTTTATGATACGAGCATACAACTTGTTGATAAGCAGGCTAATAAACAAACTATTACTTTTATTGATTTATAACTATGATAATGTGTTTTCTGATTGATAATATGTTGTTTGATTACATTAATAAAAAGATAGCTAGTCAAATACAATGTGCTTTCAGATATATCTTACCAAAGTCGTATCATTTACATGTATCAAATGCCATGAATCATTTTCATAATATAAGAAACACATGGTATGCTAACAGTATGGGTAAAGTACTTCAATTAACAACGAGTAGTTTAACAACTACACAGATATCAAATCAAACTGCATCTGATACATGTGTAAATGACTGGCCCCTCATATAAGGTTAATTCATGTTGATAAGAAATAAGAGGAAATTTTATTTACCAGCATTTAAATAATAAGAGTATTACGTACTGCATTTAACTTTTTATTGATTTCAATTGCTAGGATATTTCCTACCGTTTATTGTGCATTTATTTGGCATGGCGATATAGTGTGGGAAAAATGATCCCATTATACAGACTGTTCTATAGCAAATGATAAAGTGTTCTTACGTGGAAACAAAAATATTTATCTCGCGAAATCACGTTACATTAAGTTTTACCAGTCAAACATTTCAATGATCAAATAACCATCGAATCCAATCAAACATGCGGTAAATAAGCATTGAAAAACAATATATAATGTTTGCCTACCTTTTTCTTTTGTTTGGAATATACAACCTTGTCTGTCAACCCGTCGTTTTTTTGTCCGCCAATACAATTGAATTTCAAATCCGATAAGTCGCAAATTCGAATTTACTAAATTATTTACCACTATAAAATGAAGCCCTCAAAAATGATAACAGCTTCATTGTAAATTATATAAACACTTCTTAGACTAATTCGAGGAGATAAGATATTATTTAAACGAAAATAGAGCAAATATATTTCATACTGATCTGCGACTATCCGTTTACAGAGCGCCACCTATCGAATATCGTACGTTAGCCACCCACGTGATACTGTTGTTTTGATGGAGAAAATAAATATATAATGTTCCCTTTCTAAACTTAAACTTAAAATTCTCGCTGTTTATGCTTTCATTTATATATATATTGGTTTCATAAATTAAATTCACCTATTGTCAGATTACCGACCAAAACCCGACGTCGAGCCGACGTCAAAATGAAACGTCTGTTAGACGTCGGGGATTCAACGTCGATTTGACGTTGTATGAAGGTCACCGACGTCGCGACCAAAATTCAACGTTGATCCAACGTTGCGTCAACGTCGGGTGTTTGCTGGGAAACGGCATGATTTCAGAAATCGGTTGTTAATTATGGTCTGCTCCCCGACGTGCTACTGTCCAAATATTGATTATTCTTGAAAAATAAGCTGAAAGTTTGAACACAAGCTTTGTTCCAGAATTACATCACAGGGTACACAAATGTCGAAAAATGTAGTTCCCTTATGTCATACACTCGTTAGAAGACTCCCTTTAGTACAGTTTAATCGTCCAGGCGCATGGTTAAGGTATATATTGGTCAGAGATGGGGTAATCGGTCACAGTACTTGAAAGCAGCTGTAATTGATTATTCAGAAACAAGTTATCAGGTGCATTCAATTACTGATCTGAATTTGAAAACCTGTAACTATTTATTTTCATTATGGATGAAACAGCATGCAGTGTTGATATTTGTGATTATAATCTTCTTTTTCTTATTTTTTAAATAATAATTAAAAAAATAAGTATAAAGTATCAAAATCAAGTTTTTATTTTTATATAGCCTTTACATTGTTAAAATGCGATGTCATTACTACAGTTTATATACTAGTACATGTAATTCTTTTACGACGATTATTGTCACAAAGTTTCATTTTTAAACCTTATTTTGCAATAACAGTTCTATACACATTTCCCGATATTTCTTCAAAGGTTCCATTTTTGCTGTTGGGTCTTTGGCCAGCTCGTCATATTTTCTCATTCTAAGGATAGGTTGAAATGCTTCTGACTGTTCAAACATGATGGCCTCTTCTTTTGTCATCGGTCCACCTTGATGAACCAGTGTCTTCTTACTAGCATCAGACAGTTCTAGAAAAAGAAAACTTTTAATTATTTATCCTATGGCTACAATTAAAGGTTAAATTGCGAAGTAAAAGCATAATTCAAAGTTTTTCAAATAAAACATTTCCTCTGTGTGAGAATTTAGAAAGCCTTTCAATACTTTCTGATATATAAACTTGTTGTTTCAAATGCTAACTCCTTGGAAAAGGTACTTTATTTTTTTTTGCAACATTTCATAATTCAATAGTATCATGCTTTTATAAGAATTTTACCGATTCGTAACGGGATCAGACATAAAAGTTTTTATGGTTATTCTTACTTTCATAGTAATCTTTATATTTATAAACAAGATATCTTTTGGCTTGCACATGACCTGCCACGATGTCACAAACAAGTTTTGGGAACCCTTTATCAATAAGATATTTCCCTCCAACGACGTCATGATCTTTTGTCCCAACATTTTCCCCATCAGTCACCATTTCTGGTAGGTTTTCATCTATACCCAACAAGTGACCAACATCATGAAGGAATGCAGCCACTATTTCCTAAATAAAAATGGTATACATGTACTCATAAAAATACCAATGTTTAACCGGAATGCTTAAAAACATTTGACATAATTTTGAAGATGCGTTGTATGTTCGCGATTTACTGGCAATCATCTGTTTCGTTTAATGATTGAAAAAAGACATTCGAAAACGATAAGCAGATACACGGCCGAAGTTATAGTGGCTAACTTGCATATGTTAGTTCTTAGTTTTCCAATGCAAAACCATATAGAAATGTTTGTCTAACTTGCATAACAATGAAATAACTATTTCTTGTATTATAGTTTGGGGTCTTTTCTTTTGAAAATGTGTCAAAGTTAAATCGTATAATACATGCACAGTGCGTTAACTGGAGTGCAGGTATTAGTTACCCGCACCCCAGAACATGTTCGTTGATTGGCTTATTTTTGCTGGGGTTAACTTATTGTGACGGCAGGGAAAGGGAAAGCGAAAGAAATATCATATTCAGATGCTCGTTCATTGGATACTTTTTCAGGGATTTCATATTGTAACAACAGGGAACGTGTTTTTTTTTATGTTTGACTTTGATACAAAAGAGAGAGAACATCAAAACACTCGGGAATCTGATTTATACTCGGGGACTACGCCCCCTGGTACTAATCAGATAGCCTCGTGTTTTGATGCTCTTTCTATTACTAATTTCATTGACAATGTTTAAGTTAGGATTAATGCCGGCGCACGATATATCATTTACATTTTATTTTAGAATGACCAATGGTATTTCGACATATCATTTTGTAAGTTTAAAATAACCAATGAAAACTCGTGTTATATATTCAGTTCTTCTCTGTATATTTTACAGGATGCCAATTTAATTTCATTCCGGTCTTCGACCGGGCGATTGATAAAATAAATATATAAATGACCAATGAACCAAACATTTCCATGAACTTGTTTCCATTATTAATTTGCGCAACTATTGATGAATAATTCATATTTGAATGGTTTAGCCAATTTAATTAAAACTTTGCCAGGTTCAATTTGCAAAATATATTTTCATTATGAAAAAAATTCATTCATTTTCTAAAACAATATAAAAACATTAGTGGCTTGATGGGGGCGTCATCGGTACCCGCAATTACCACTACCGTCTATGAACATGCTCGATCAAATTGAGCCTGCAACATTTTCAATTCGTTTTGTACCCTATTTAGGGATTTCGTTTCTTTCTATTTTAGTGGCTATATATGACCTCTAAAATCGGAATCAAATGTACATTTCTAGGCAAATTCGATTCTTTTATGCAGGAATGATTCAGCAGGACAATTAATGGAAACTGTGTAGCTATGCAAGTTGAAAATAGGTTTATAACTAATAATAAGGACCATAAGTAACTCTTACTTCCCGCACAGCACCATCTTTCTCGGCACACATGGCACATTGTATCGAGTGTTGTGTTTTTGTAACATTTTCTCCAAGATACTGTGATTGCCCCGCGTCCTCATACAACCGAAATATTTCATTTACAATTGACACAACCTCCATGATAGAAATATATAGTCCTGAAATAAATAAATGTTGGTCACCTTTATATAAAGATAAGAGATCTAATCTGCCAATCCAACAATTATGGCTAGGTCATCGTCCTTAAAGAGCCTCTATTTACTTTGGTATTGTATACTATTATCATCGCTTTTATTATATTTACAACACAGGCAGTCGGTATGTGGCTTGGTTAGTATAAATGTACATGCATGACCACCCCAACTTTTTTGATAAATTAAATATCTTTTTTTGATTCAAAATATCAATGTTTAAATCATCATATTTACAGTAAAACAACAATAGAAAGTTAATGTTTTAATGTTATCCTTATGATAGTATACTATATTAAGAAATAAATAAAAGATAGAAAGGTTCACCGGCCTTATTTTAAGTTCCAGATCTTTGTTAATTTTCAACCAATTTTCACCAGATGAAGTGCAATCTACTTAGAAATAATGTCTGTTTCAAAAATGTACAGTTTGTAGGAAAAGATCGGATTTTAAAACGAAACTGTACCCTTTGTCTGGTTGGACATCGCTCGACCAGCCGAAAATAATGTACTTTTCGGCAGTCAGTCACACTGCCTAACACAATAGTGTCTAACCTTCGCTAAGAAACTAAACATGTAAACAAATACATGTAGTTATTCAATGCTGGGAGTTGTTGCCCAAGTTTCAAAAGCTATAAGTTTAAAGTTAATCTTTAGTACTGATTTGCGAACAGAACTTGATCGGTAAGTCATACCTTGAAGACAGACTGTATTGTGATAGTGACCCCAGAGACCAAGCCTGCTTTGGATACTTGCAAGAAGAAAATTATAAACGAGGACAATGATACAATGCATAGTGACATAATAACATACATTGGAAAAAAGGTTAAGGTTGTTAAGAAAAATTCTGTAGTGCTCCGGTGAGCGCCAATAAAATTATGAGCCAATCGGACATTCAGACGGACAGGCTTGACTTCGGAAATAATTAGTTATATTAGGATATTATCAGATTGGAAATATTACCTTAAATAAACCACCAATGTGAAATGGTAACTAAAATCTCGTTCAATTTATAACAAAAGAAGTCATTTTAATAAATTTCCTTTAACAATAAATAATGCCAGGATTGCAACTTTGAAATATCAAATAATGCAATAAAGTAGTGGCACAAAATATTGTAAAAGAGTTTAAAGTCTGTCAGTGCATTTAAAAAAATATGACAGAGACTACAAGGTTTCCCACTGTTAGTTAGTTATAAAATAATAAAATGCAATTTCTCACAAATAATTACTTAATTTCTCATCTAATATTCTTTTTCAGAAAACAAATTCATTTAGAGAAAGAAAATACAAAAATCAATGTTTAACAAAAGCCAAAGAAAATCGAAGTCGTGGTAAATCTGAGTGGGAACTCTTTTATACTCACCAAAAATCTGGCAGACCAGCACAAAAGGTGTCGGAAATCCGTCTTGAATGAATCTACAGGATTCCCATATAAATAAGGGAAGTCCGTCATAAAATATTGCGGGCTTAAGAAAAACCGTCATAAAATCATGGCGGACAAAACTTAAATTTAGCGACTATTTTTAGACAAAGTAATAGCTTAAATCAATAACGTGTATAAATATAAAGGTGACTTTCTGATGAAAACATATTACTCTTTAATTAATACTCTTAATGACACAAAATAGCTCTATAATAGAACTGGGACATACGATTATCGTATGATCCAGAATAGACCTGTCAAATTACGTGAGTTACAGATAGGTCAACACAAAAACACACACATTAAAACTTGAATTTATTTACTCTAAGTCATCTGAAATAATAATGATATCAACATGGTGTAGACCTTAAATATATAAACACGGAGTAGCACCTTAAAATGAATATTTAAACATATTTTAACAATAAAATCTAATTTTAACTGCATATATAAACAAGCACGTTTGTAAACAAAGAAACCGTACGAAAAGATCATAATCCTTCTTTATTTAACTAGTTAGCAGTTTCCTATATATTCTATATCGTCAGCAAACGCGTCAGCATTTTAGTGCGACCCCCATTATTCCCCTTATCTTATTTTTACAGCGTGTTGTTTGCACGACATAGCGGAAGTCAAAATATGATATAATAAAAACAGTTTGTAAAATTGTTTCAGTATTTGTATGAAGTACATGATAGTACAAGATAAGATATGAGTTTTAAAGACCATCCTTTGGCATTAAGTATGTTAGTTTCATCGTAAATGCTATAATGATTATTTTAATTTACCTCTTGTCGTATTTCGATTCAGCACCGGTATATGGTGGGTGGGGTATGGTGAAAGGTCATGTCTAAAGTTTGAACAGTGGCATGCACAGACACTTGGGGTGTGGAGCTTAAAACGCCTTTAAAATCCAAATAAAATGTATATTTGTCAATCCCAGCACATGTACTGATCATATATATCAAATGAACTTAATAATATGAAATTAGGTGCTACCTATGGTGCGGAAAGCTCTTGTGAATAATGATGTTTAGTGTACACGTAAACCAGATCTTTAATTCTTGCAGTACAGGCATTTTGTAACGTAAACAAAACGAATAAATAAAATCTCCGAACGTAAAAGGGATCACTGCGCATGCGTCAGCGTTTGGAAAATCCTGTCAGCCATTTTTGTAATCTCTAATCACAGTTGTTGTTTTAACGTTATTTTTTCATGTGCTTATTTATCAAAAAAAGATATGTTAAAGTAACTTTTTATATTTATAATCGTTACTATATAGTTCTTATCAATGAAATGCATGTTTATAATTTTATTTTCTGATTTTGTACATCATTCTTTCACCAGAAGTGTTATTTAGCATGCATCTGCTAGCAATAGTCTGAATTATGTAGATGCTCATTAAAAGCGCTCTGATATCTATATTTAGCTCAAAAGGATTTCAAAATGGCGGCGCCCAGTAAACACAGCTTATTAGGTATAGGATATATATTTTTTGATATTTTCATTTACTTTTAATTTTATTTCATTTGAATTGATACGCGTCATTCATGTTATCTAAAAGCGCTACAGCCCTCGCGGCTCGGACTTTCCACGTATAAGACGTGTTGAAAAAATTTCATATTTCTTAATTTTCAACGTCTATAATAATACACATGATAAAAATGTTCGCTGGAAAAAATCCGCACACCTACCGTCAACATCACCGTATTGGTGATGTTGACGGTAGGTGTGCGTATTTTTCCGGCGAACATTTTTATCTTGTGTATTATTATAGACGTTGAAATATGATTTTTTTTCAAAACGGCTTATACAGTAAAACTTGTCATATGTGACTTTCCATGGGACCATATCAAAAAGGTCACATATGACAGGGAGTCTTTTAATCCAGGTTCCCAAAAAAATCATCAGTTGTTTCAAAATGCTATTTTTACTTGTTTGTCTTTTCTTTGATTGTGTTTTCTTTGTGTTACATATATGTAATATTTAAATATGGTTTTTTGAAGATAAAAGGTAATTTTTATTTAAATACTTTATTATGGTTAAAATGTTTTTAGAAATAAAAATGTTTACATGCATAATTATACAAATACAATGTATTATAGATATAAAATTTTAGAAGAAGAGTTTTTAATTTTGATTTCCAATCTTCCACAGTTTTAACATTCACATCTCCTCTTTCGCCACTCATGGTCCTATATGATATACTGTTTCTTAATTTGAAAGAGTCAAGCCAACCATTTGAGGCATTAAATTCAGTCTTTCCCAGCTGTTGGGCAAATTCAATTGCTTTTGTCTGTATCATTGGACCTGTAAGGTTGATGTTTCTTCCTGTTACATCACGACACCATGCCAGTGTAAGGTCGTTGACTTCTTCATTCCCTGGAAAAAGAAGGAGGAATGAATTTTCTTCTCATACATGCAAAGTTCAGAGAGTTAAAAGTTTAAGTTTGGGGGTGTAGTGTATAAACAGGCATTGTTGTCTTGTAAATCTTTGCTTTATTTTTCCTATCAATTTAGTGAAAAAATATAGAGCTGTCATTGATTCAGTGCAAAGCATATCAACGATATATCGATATCAAGTGACTAAAATCAATGATACACCGATATATCGATAATATCCTATACTCACTTGTCTGTCATTCACTTTCATACCTGTTTCAATGATTTCAGTCAAAAACATGTTCTGTACAGTGTCTTGTCCACTGCATGATTTTTACTAGACAATATTTTTGTCACCATTGCTATGAAATAATTCCACTTTATAACAAAAGCATAACATTAGATATAAATAACTGTTTCTGCATAGTTTTGGGTGAATTGTATAATTTCTAGACATTTAATGTAATTAAGTCAAAAGTATCGATTTTTTAAAATTTGTATCGATTATCGATCGACAAAAAAATATCAACGATACATCGATATTGTCGATATCGATGACAGCTCTAAAAAAATATATATCGAAAAAAATACCTGTGAGATAACGACGACGTTTTGAAGAATTGGGCATGTTGTTTTCAAAGTCACTCAAAATGTCGGCCTTTCGCTTCCGGAGCGTCTGTATCTGGGTTTTGCCGACGCCCATTTCCTCAGCTTTTTTGATTGCCTGCTGAATTTTTTCTTTA